>NW_024885198.1:0-42504 GCF_019232065.1 Centrocercus urophasianus | reverse complement strand
GCTGTGCATAGTAGCAGTGAGTTGTCAGCATCTCAAGTTCTCCATCAGAAGAAATACAATGTTTGTATTGATGACTTCTTCATTCTGGGTTTCACTTGGGTTCGTTTTAATATTTACTAACTTGCTTTTACACACCTATTGTTGCTTCTGCTGTCTGTTTAAAACTCTGATTTCAAATATATAGACAACAAAAAGAAAACAAAATTAGGCACCTAGTCAATTAGAGGAACTGCTGTGACAGCTAAACCAAGTGACATAAAACTCCAAACCAAAAAAGACAAATTCAAGCAGAGGAGGCATAATAAGTCTCAGTCCTGAGATCACCGAAACTCAGTGAGAAGCTTATGGCCTGTTACTAGCAATGGCAATTCCCTAACATAGAGCTGGATGCTTACAGTACTGAACATGTATTGTGATATAAGGTGGAAGATATTTTCTCTAGGCTCCCCAGATCCTGCAATACCAAGGCACGAAGGTTTAAGGAAAAGATGGATTAAAAAGTCTCAACTCTGAATTTCCTGTCTTTCGTAGGTTTAAGTCAGACATTATCTTACATATTATTATTAAGATTTATTAAATAACAGCTAATAGTAATAAAAGTAATAAAGGCACTGTGTAGTATGTATTCAGTGACCTATTCATTTTACAAAATAAATGCTTATTCTGGAGTTTTAAGGGGCTGTCTGTACTTACTAGTACAGACATTACTGCTATATTTCAAATTACAATAAAAACTTTCCTGGTAAACAACTGGGTAATAAATATTCTTTCCTCGGTCCCCCCACTAAGGACATATGACTATGTTCCTGTATGGCTCTATGAACTCTTCTGCTTCCTTATGTTATCTGCATATTTTAGATGGGAGACAATCCCGTTTTATAATGGGAGATGACCAGTTGTGATGCCTGTTTGGAGATACTTTTCAACAAACAGAACCCAATTTTGCTACCCCTACATCTTAACAGCACTGGGTTTACTGACCTTAAAGTTTTTCTGTTTACCCAGGCTTTCTCTGAAGAAGCTATAAACAAGGAGATTCACAAGAACTGCCTATGGCAAATGAATGCTTTATCCTCAATTGATGCAATATGTGTAATATTTCTTCCACCTTCCTATTGGGACTAACACAGGAATTCTGACACATTTGAGGTAGCTGAAGTTGCTATATAAAGAAATTGACAAGGTTTTGGAGAATCATTCAGTTTACATGACATTTTATAACAATAATAGAGCCTTTTCTTCCTGTTTATTTTTAATTTTCTGATCTTTATCAATGATCAATATTTATTTTAGTATTACTGCTGAAAATTATCAAAATTGCCCACTCACAGAATCATAGAATGGCCTGGGTTGAAAAGGACTGGAAAGGACATCTAGTTTCAACCCCCTGCCACAAGCAGGGTCACCAATCACCAGACCAGGCTGCCCAGAGCCATATCGAGCCTGGCAATCAACACTGCATTTCAGTGCAAAATAGTAACTTTTACCCCACAAGGGTTATTTCCCTTGTTTCAGCATTGTTAACTATTCATTTTACCAAAGAGAATGTTCCTTAGCATAATTGTCGTACTTAATATTTATGATATTTTTCTGAAAAATAGAAACCTCAATTCCAACCATACATCCTAAATTATATATGTGTTGAATTAAGCAGCTATTGGAGGAGGAAAATTCAATGACAGACAGGCAAATCAAATTTCATACTGAAATTCTGTGGATTTGATCAGGGTATGTTGTCAGGAACACATGTATGGTCCATCAGTGGAGGTCTTATAGAAAGTCGGTGTCAGAGGATGGTTGTTGTTATCTCAGATGACTACCAGAAAGGTCATTAATGTGGTTATCAGACCAACCTTGTTCTTAGCCTTAATACCATGCAAAACAGAACAGCTTCAAAAGGCAAAGTTAAGAAGTTATGCCTCAGGATCACCATCTTCCCATTTCATCTGAGTATCAACACATGCACCAATTTTCACTGAAATCGTCATAGGCTGCTAGTTATTATATTAAACATGAAGACTTGCTGTATGATAGAAGATGAGAAGACAAATAGGTTGTTTTGGAGATACTTTGGATGCAAGTGAATTGCGATAAAATTGTTTTTTGGGGTACTTAAATTCTTCTTTTTTTAACTTGAACATAAAAAATAGTTACTAATGACTAGTACTATAGTTAATGGGAATTATGACTAAAAATGCTGGATTTTCTTCTTCCTTCATACAGGCAAAGTGTAAAGTTCCACATACCTACGTTTATGGAACCAGTTTCTTGAGAAACAGCCTCAGCACAACCCTAGTTTTCCACACAAATATTTGTTCTTCCTGAAATCCAATGAATAGTGATACTGGTCCTAGACCCATCCTCCCTAAATGAAAACTACTAACTTCTTTGCCTAAAAGAAAGAACTTGTAACCTGTTTATTTCAGTCTAGTTCTTTCAGAACTACAGGTTTTCAGAGGGGAATCATTTTAACTGGGAAAAAAAAAAAAAAAAAAAAGAACAGATTCCCTGCAACAAGCTTTTCTATTTACCAGATGTACAGACTACTACAACAAGTGTATAAACCTGAAAAAATAAAATATTGTACAGCATTTCAGAGCTTTTATACTGTGATTATAAAATATCTGGGAGGTTTGCCAGACTCAGTCAAAAGAAGAACACAGCATTTTCTCATCACTAATAACAATGACCTGAAGTCATGTTGAAGATTGTAAGGTCAATTTCCCTCTTAAATAAAAAAAGAAAATAATAGAAAATAGGAGAACAGATGTGGGCAGTTGCTTCTGTATTTATAAATTGCATGACAGCTGGGTTAGGCTATATGATCTCCAGTTTCAATGCATTTAAGGTGGCTTTTATTGAATCCTTCACAGTAATCAGATGAAAGTGTTAAGATGTGTTTTTAAGATATTATACAACGTAGAAGAAGTAGCCAATCTTATTGTGTACATTTAAGCTTGAAACTTTCATGATTTGTTCAGACAAGTTTACCAGGTAGAATGCAGACTTCAGGGCAAATTTTCTCTCATTATTTCAGAATTCACACAGCATTCATAAATGTGATCAAAACATTACTAAGTTTTAAATAGAAGTGGAAATCTCATACGACTGTGTGAAAAATATCCTAATTAAAACCACCTACCATTAGATATTTATTTATTTATTTATTTTTAGTTCACAATTATAACAACCATAGCTGTGTAACTAACGTTCTCATGACGTTTACTTGATCATTTTAACAGTGTATAATTCTTTAAACAGGAATTTTTATATGTAAAGAAATCCTTAGTTACTCTGCTTTATTCAATATATTAAACTGACCACTTTATCGGATGCATCATTTATTTACTAACTCGTTATTTCATTATGCTGAAACAGGATTTACACAGAATACATACCAGTATTTTTGGCTATTTTTTCTTTGCATTTAAACACCAACCATCTGCTTATGGATATTATCATCTAGGCAACACTTCCCTTTAAATCCCAGCATTTTATTTGCAATCCCTTATCAAGTGAAGCATGCAAGTCACATTTTGACATGATTCCTTCTCTTCTTTACACTGTGTAATTCATTTCACCTAACTTGTACATTCTAATATTAGACCTACTAAACTACTGTATCCAAATCTATGAGAAGAAAAGCGAACCTTCTGAGAGCAGTTTATCTGAAACATCTTAAATGTCTATCACAGAATGAAATAAATCTTTGAAGACGCCTTTTGTCTACTTGACATAAGAACAGACTAGGTGAATAGTCAGACTTACAGGATTAACTTTTAACACTTATACTGGAGTGCCAAACAAGAGCTTAGAAGAGAGGTCTCAATTAACTAAGACCAGGAGCCATTTTCTAATCCTCAGAGAACACAGCCAAACATTTGATCCACAGTTGATTCAGTAGCCTATACCACAAGTACATAAATTATTTCAGAAAAATAGTTGGTGAGCACTAATATTTGCCAGACAGCAAGGAACAAACAGTTTGGTGGCCATTCAGAAGGGGCAAAGAGAAAAGTAAAGGAATTAGAATCAGTTTTGGCATATAATATTCTCTTCCCTCAGTGTTTTAGAAAAATTGGCAAGTTAAGTTAAAGCACCCTCTGGCAGCTTAAACTCATGCAATCAGCTTTATACACAACAGATTGTCCTAAGTCTCTATCTTTGGAAAAGTTGCATGGGTCTTATTCACACACAGGTGACCTGCTTTGAATTATAACTGAAATGCTTAGACTGTACATAGGAAAATTCACTTTTTGTTTTCATATTAGTCTCCACTTCATGGTACTCATGTTTTTTTGAGTTCCACTTCAACAATAAGTGTGTATTTACTGTGGACAGTGTAAGAAAAGAACTTCCATGCCACAGACAGATCAAAATTCCCAGTTGCAGTGCCATCACCATAGCCTACCATGGGTGATGTCTGTGCCTCCTCACCAGTTGTAGCCTGTACAGGAGATGGAATACAATTGAAAGACCCTCAGGTTCCTTGTTAAGACCAGCAGTAACATTCTTTCCTACTGCTGTGCTGCATCAGCTTACTGTTCCTACTAGCATTTCTGGGCACTACAGTAAATAATAAGCATTAAGGGATACAATATTCTGCAAAGTCTAACAGTATCTATGCATCACTAATCACCATAAAAAGGAGCTTGCAGCACAACTGCCAAAAATTTACAAAGACTGCTTTTGTTTTTCCCCTCTCCAGCTAAAAATGTAAAAATTCCCATGACTCTGAGATTGATCTGGAAGGTTTCTTCTTCTGTATATGGATATCCTATGCTTGCTTACAGGTATGGTTTTGTAGAAAAAATAAACAGGGATTTAAACCCAGATGTGCCTAGTTGCAACTAACAAGGGAAGAAGTGTTGAAATTTCATCCGATCACAGCTGGCAGAGACATGCTGAAAAGCAGCTGACATTTTCACACTCTGCCTCTAGATCCCTGTAAGGCCCTACTTCATGTTAGCTATTGATTTTAGATGCTTCAGCTGCAGATTATAAACAGTGACTCATGAAGCCTGGATTCCTACTCTGCTAATATAACGTTGATATTAGAATTACCTTAATGCACCTAAAGTACCACTATTAGCTGGAACAGCTTGCAAACAATGGGGTGTTTTGTTGAAATTTGTCTTCTGTACTAACCCTATCTTTACAGGAGACAAAGGAACAGAGAAGGTTTATGTGGTACAAGGTATTATACCAAAAGGCCTCCCAGGTCACTGATTCCTATTCCTTGCTCTAACAAGCATCTTCTGCATCCTATAATCCCATTCAAAAATGTATTAAGCCCCACTTTAAACCTACTTAAGTTGATTCCCTCTGTTACTCTCATTGGAAGGCAGTTCCAGACAGGTGGAAGGTGGCTAGACAGTTGTATTGATCTCTGAATTCCCTGGAAATAGTATTTATAAAATGTTAAGCAATTCGTTAAGGATTTCCAAGTGGGTGTTTCTGATTGTTCAATACATAGCAATTGTTCTGCTGATAACAATCCTCTGTGTGTTTCATTTACAATGATCCATTTTATTTCTTTGTAATAATAGCATATTACCATTTCATGCAGCTGTTACGTGCACTTTATGAGTGTTCCGCTGTTTTTTTTTTTTTTTTTAACATAATTGACTCAGTCCTTTGAGTTGCCAAGCACCTTATCTCTGATTTCAGTGGAAGAGCCTGAAGCAATACCCTGAAGTATTCACTGTATCCAAGGACCTTATTTCAGGTAGGTATGCTTCTTTTTTTAGTCATGTGTTTGAAGTGCTCTGTCTCTGTTCATTCTTCTGATTAATACAAAGTACTCAGTATAGGATTTCAAAGATAATCATAGATTTGATTTTGCTGCATCTTTAACAGTCATAGCTTACTTTTTGAATAAGATCTACACCTTGCTACGAAGCCTATGTCCTGGTTACAGTTATCAATCATCTGAATTTTGATCTGGACTAAAAAGTGAAAAATAAATTACTCTAGAGCTTGTTTCTATTCAAAGGAAAGTCAAATTTAACTCTGATTTTGTTTTCTTTTTCCTTTCAGTTTGTTCATTTGTTTTTCTAGAGCCTGTGCATATGAGAGAAGTTAAATATCATGTATGGAGGCAGTATATTTACTCGCTCTTGTCAGATGTGCTTTCAAGACTCATTTGACTTTGCTCACGACTCTGAACTGTGGTTACAACTACCACACTTAATCACCAGGGATTTACACTGCAGCATCCCCATGCAAGTCGATTCTTACTGCTCTGTTTTATCTTAGCTTTCAGGATGAAAACTCATTCAGCATTTCTTCTGGCCTCATATTTGAAGGAAGGAATGCTCTTATACATACATTTGTACAATTGTTGTTAGAGAAAATGAAGATTAAGATTTTTACTAGGAAAACAACTAAACCTGTATGTCAGACTTCTTTGTGGGTACATTTTATGTCTTGCTGCCTTGTAGAATACATGACATCTGATGATTTTAACCATTTCCTTTCTACATCAATCTCTGACACTGCTAACACTATGTGTTATTGAGTTTACTCCTGTAAATGAAACACCGAGCCCTTTTGAAGTTGACGTAAAAGAAGCCCTCCTATTTTTAATGTGAGTTATTGTCTTTTAGTAAGGGTACTAATTGGATCTTTATGCTACCAGCAAGTGCTGTCCTTTGATTTGAAACATGAGCTCCAAAATGCAGATACTCTTGCTAATATATTTTGCTGAAGGATCTGAACATTTTACTCTAAGAACACCATTAAACACAAAAACACAACTAATAATATATCCCATTGGTCTGCTCTGAAATCATTTGTACAGTACAAATTAATATTTGCACAGTGAAACATTTCTGCATTCTTGGATGAAAGATGATATGTTTAAAAGCAAAGTATTAAAATTCATCTCTGCAACGATTTTCTAAAGAAAAAAAGTGAGCAATTCAGTTTAATTAGCCAACTAATAAAAAAATTAAAAATGCTTAATAATCTGTAATTTACTTTTCTCAGTGGAAACCAATATTATGCTTAGATTATAATCAAGATAATATCATTAGTAGAATGACTGACTCAAATTAATCATGACTGAAAATCTGATTACTATAAGGGATCATACTGATATCAGTCTTTACGTACTTTCTCCTTTTATCTTTTTATTACAGCACCAATTTTTTTCCCTCTGTGCACAAGGTGTACATGATTTTCAGTTGCCAGTGTCTTAAAACTGCTGCTTTGATATTATAATGCACATCTTGTGAATGATGGGCCTTAAATTAATTCTATTCTTACAAAGAAACTGAAGACAAGGACAACTGTTTTTAATAATATTATTTACAAGGTGCTAATGTGCAATTTGTTGCTTGTCAAAACAGTAGGAATTATGTTCTCATTCTGTGTTAAATATAATTAGCTAACACTTTCCAAAGGATATGCAGGCAGAATAGGTATCTCATATTTTATAGCTGTGTTACTGATTACTTGTCTTCATTTTTTTCTCTCTCTCAGAATGAAGGATTTTAAGATATGTCTCCAAGACGCTCAAATGTATTCTACTATAAAGAAGTTGAGTTTTCTGTTTAAGGGAATTATTGTTCTGTACATACAAGCATCAAGAAGAATATTTTAAAGGGAAAAAAAAGCTGTGAATTAGATTGTGCACAATTAATTTTTACATAATTTTCATGTAAAGTTTTTAAAAAATATATATCACTTTCAAGCCTTTATGGCTTCAAAAGCGTTTTTTCCCACCAAACCAAGTTCTGTATAATATATTATAAATGTGTTTCTTTTGGCTAGCTAAATTAGTTTACAGCATACTTAAATGTTATTTTATCATCTATGTGAATCAAAAGGGGCTGTACAAGCCTATAGTAAAAATAAAGCCTACAACAAAGTTTACAAACATCACAAGATGAAGAAGGTTCATCAAATAAAAAGTTGAAAAAAGAGGATAAGAAAATATCCTGTTGACATGACACATTTTCTGGCGTAGAAAAGTTGTGGGTACAATTAGTAGCAAATCAGACCTGTGCTATTTTAACTTTATGCACCCCAGGGTGTGATATATGAAAGCCAGCCTCAAAAACTGCTCCCTTTAGGACAGATTTTTAGCTGCTTTTGCATGACTGGTCCTTGGTATTAGATTTTTTCTGGGCCTTGTATGGATTATGCAATGATTCATTCATAAATATATATAAACATATATATAAATGTATACATTTTGTATGTATGTATGTATTAATGGGTGGATTGAGGAGGGGGCTTCAAAGTATCTGAAGTAATGAGACAGTTTGGTGTTGTGGCACACCTGAGAGACTTTTTATGGCATGGAAGTGTGCCAAATATCACATTGCTAGAATTACTAAAGTCATGGTGTTGTGCAGAAAAATCCCAGGTCTGGTAGGAAGGACTGCTAAGGGCAGGAAAATCAAAGCTCCTCTGATCTGTTTGAGATACCTACTGAATGAGAGCACTATCCACAGAGCCATGTTTGGATTTAACTTGCTAGGCAAGTGCTTGTGTCAGAAGAGAACCTGGGAACAAACAAACATTTGCAACATTTATACATATATAACTGGTAGTCTATAAACTAAGACCAAAAATAAACTGGAGAGAGAACTTACCTGATACCCAAATAACATTAACGAGCTAAAAAAAATTTCTGTCAGGCATTTCTATAAGGATATACCAACACCATGTACAGCAAGAAACACTGCGCTTTTTTTTTTTTTTTTTTTTTTTTTTTTTTTTTTTTTAATGTGTGGAATTAACCTTACCTAGTTTCAAACATTTAATAATAATCTTCCTATACAACTTTTGCAATTTTGTAATTGTAAAACCTGATCTAAGTTGACTGTGGAGTCTTTCTGGAAACTCTTTCTCCTAAGAATGAAATTGTCTCCAGAGTAGCCTACTTTGCTGTACTAACTATAGAGAAATCTAAGGCAACTTGTCATAATTAAGTCCTTCCTTTTAGGTATCTATAGATGGTTGTGTACCTAAATAAGATGAATTTGGGCAAGAACTCTTGCTTTAGCTTCTCTTTGCATCTCAGTAATTATAACATTGTGCAAATTACAAATCCTAGCAATGATGGACATTTCAGGGCAAAAGCAAAACAAAAAGTATCAAAAAATGCAGTTGAGAGATTATGTCAACAGTTTATGGACTGGTTTGACCCAGCTCCATGACTAGTAGGGCGGAGGGACAGGTAAAGCTGCACCTTCAGAAAAGGATAAGGGAAAAGGATAGAGAGATGGGCCCCAAAACAAAACAACTGCAACAATCTGAGCAGAAACAAACTAATTTACTAAATGAGATATTGCGGTGCAAGATAACACACTATAATGCAGTGTAATACAATATAATTAGAATTGGAGCTAATAAATAAAATACAAAGAGAGAGAGTGTCCAAAAGCTGAAGGCATTACTATAATGCTGAGGCGAGATGTTCAGTCAGAACTAGCAGAAGGGAGGAGAGCCAGACGATTGAAAGGGACCTCAGGTGACCTACCAAGGCCTTTATCTGTTACCCCTGAGTGGAAATGATAACAGAACAGTGAACAGTCCTCTGGGGATTAACTACATTCTCTTCTGGGATGGGTACCCAGACCTGGAGCATTAACTCTAACTCACCATGCACTACATAATGTTATGATGTGGAATACCAATAACCAAAAATCATAAAACCATGACAGATGGGTCTGCAGCAAAAGAAGGAACTGAGAAGTTGCCTTAGATTTTATTTAAGTAATGTAGATCTTGCCTTTTAGGCACATACATGTATGATTGCAGATCATGTGATCACACAAAACAGAAAAGCGGACTCATTGCATCAGCTACTGAAATACGGCAATTATGTAGCCAACAGAACAAGAATAAAGGATGAAGGAAACAGGGAAAGAGGAAGTCTGATGCTGCAGTTTAAAGGCTAGAGCATAGGTCTAACAGAGAGGCAGTAATTATAAAATCTGATCTTGTGGAATTAAGGAATTTTACATTAGATCTCAGTGGATTGAATGCTGAAGTAGTCCAAAGAACAGAAGCTAAGAAAGTTCTGAGGTGACCTGATAAACGCCTTTTAGTCTCTAAAATGGAGCTACAGGAAAGAAGGGGACAGACTCTTCTAAGAGACTGTTTCTGACAAAGTCTTGGACAAGTCCAAGACAGTCTGCACCTTTGTCTCAAAGCTTGCTGTTGGACAAGTTCAACAGATAGACAAATCCAAGAAGCCTTTTATCCGAAGACTTGCAGACCAGGGCAGCAAGCAATAAGCAACCACCAGAGAAAAGCAGCTGTTAAATGGCCAGTGAGAAATTCTTTGTGAGCACATCTCGAGGGAGATGACCATCCACAGAACCTGCATGCCTACTGGTGCTGCACGTGACCCTAACCTAAGTGCTCAGGAATGCCGTGTTGGCACATGAAGAGAATAAAGAAAGACACTGTTAATCAAGGAGGAGCGTGCCAGATATTGAAGACTTGTGGCTTGAAAATTGTCTGCTGCTTGATTCTCCTGCGCCTGCTACCTGAGACCTGCCTGGTTTTCCTGGAATTGCTGTTGGTCACCTACTGCTTACCTGATTAATGCCTAAGGCCAGACATTCTGCTGCTGCTTCTCCTTGCGTCTTTACGCCTGCATCAGCCTTGGACCATCAAAATGGTGCTCACAACAGACACCACTGGATCCTAGGTGGTGACTATTCCCACTTTACATAGTTATTGCTCTTTTCCTATCTTTCCTATTACCCGCTTTCTGTTCCCCATCACCCTAATTCATAATAATTGCCAGCTTTTCCCTTCCCCAACACTTTATTGATAGTAAGCTGGTTGGACAACATTTGACTTCGCTTGTTTCTCAATCTCACTCCAGGTATATAAAGAAATATCTCCTCTAGCTCTGATAAATGGAGTGAGACAACACTTTACAGGGTCTGTTGTGATAGGACAAGGGGAAAAGTTTCAATCTTGAAGATGGTAGATTTAGGTTGGACATATAAGGAAAAAATGAGAGTGGTGAAGCATTGGAACATGTTGCCCAAAGATGTACTGGATTCCCCATCCCTGTAGACCTTCAAGGCCAAGCTGGACAAGGCTCTGAGCAGCCTGAAATCTAGCTGTGGATGTCCCTGTTCACTGTGGGGGAGTTGGACTAGATAACCTTAAAGGTCCCTTCCAACTCTGAGGATTCTGTGATTCTGTGTTTCTATGGTGTTGGTAGATGTTTGGCTGAACATGAGCAAGCAGTATCCCCAGGAGGCCAAGAAGGCGAATGGCATCCTGGTTTGTATCAGAAATAGTGCAACAAGTAGGACCAGGGAGGTAAATCTGTGATTCTGTGATCATCCTCCTGTACTCAGTTCTGGTGAGGCCTCCCTTCAAGTACTGTGTTCACCTTAGGGCTCCTTGCTAAAAGAAAGACATAAAGCCTCTTTTCCCAAATAGTGATAGGACAAAAGGGAACAGCCTCAAGGTACACTGGGGAGGTTCAGATTGTATATTAGGAAGAATTAATTCTTAGAAAGAGTAGTGAGGGATTGGAAATGGCTGACCAGGGAGGTAATAGAGTTACCATCCCTGGAGGTGTTTGAGGGAACTTTCTTACACACATGGTTTAGTGGGCAATATCCGGTGGTAGGTGAACATTTGGACTGTATGATCATAGTGGTTTTTTCCAACGTTAACAAATCTGTGATTCTGTGATATTATTTTTATGCTTTATGTGTACGTTAAAGGATATGAAATGACTATCAACTAAAAAAAAAAAAAAAAAAAGAGAAAACATTTATGTTTTCAAATAGATTGTATATACCAACTCACAGTGATACTCTGAAGTACAAATTATGTGCATTTCTGAGGTGAAAGGTACACTGAAATGCTTTTATATAATAGCACTCAATATTTTACTGTTATCTCTTGATGAGATATGAGAAAAATATTGTAATGGAAAAATTACCTTACATTAATTGATTCAATCAGCAATATGTCTATATATATATATATATATATATATATATACATATCTACTTGTCTTCTACTTTTTCAGGAAATTAGTACTTTCAGGATACAGAAATATCCATCTTTCACTATATATTTTACAAACTTTTCTTTTGTAACCTTCAATTTGAATTTCTCTTGTGATGATACCACTATCACAGAAACACTCAGGACACCAGAATACAACTGCTGACACACTAACTGTATTCCACCATTCAGTTTCTATTCATTTAATAATTTTGAAGATTGTCTTCAAAGAACAAGAAAGCACTGCCACCTCTGTGTAAAGATAGAACTCTAACCTTAATGAGATATAATCCTTTTACAGCTGTTACTGTTTTAATCTTTTTTCAAGAAATGCCAGTTAATCTTACCAGCATCCAGGTCCCCCCTGTTTGACAACGGCTACAGATGATAATATCCTGCAACCCTAACTCACTGACACTTTGTTGAGGCATGATGTGCTGCTGAATGTGGGACATCACAAAGCTAAAGTGGGAGCAAAGGTTGTGGATTAGAATGAATTAAGCAAACATGGATTAAGAAAGATCAGTGAGCCTGGACACAGACTCATCAGGCTCTGTTTAGATAATCTGCTTGCTCTGACTAACATTTTCTTCTGATGTTACAGCTGAAGAAAATGCACTTCTAGCTCACTTTTGTCAGCTCCTGAGAAACTAACAGTAAATCACAGAGAGGGATAGTACCCTGAAATGTAAAAACTCTGCCAAGGACTGATATTGACTCTGATCCCAAGATGCTAAGTACCAGAACTGTAAAGACAGATCTGCAATCCCAGATGATGAAACCATCATGTCGATTGCTGTGGGTCAGATGGTGCTTTACTGAGGAAGAACAGAAAGAAGCAACAAATGATACAGTACTACATTGTGGAAAAGGGCAACAGGGAAAATCAGGAGGGCA
Source organism: Centrocercus urophasianus (assembly GCF_019232065.1). NCBI lineage: Eukaryota > Metazoa > Chordata > Aves > Galliformes > Phasianidae > Centrocercus > Centrocercus urophasianus. Next base: position 29,604 of record NW_024885198.1, on the reverse strand, counting down.
TCCCCCAACATTGTGCATTACAAGTGATGACAGAAATGCTGGCAGAAGAGACTTGTCATTTCAGATGAAATAGCTTGTAGAAAAATGTAATCCTATGACACGATCAGAGAAAACCCTCCAGGTCATGAAAGCTGAGGGAGAAAGTTGAAATGAGTGAAGTTCCCATAAGCCATGCAGTAAATAAGGACATGAAAAGTGTGAGTAGGAGTATTGATTCATTTACTATGTAAGTGAAGTCTCACAAAAAAAGGTAGATCTGTCAGTCAGTGGGAAAAACAATGTCTTGACTCTTGCATAAGGTCAAAATTGTTGGAAAAATAACAAGGAAGTGTTACCAAATCTCCTACACTGAGATCTATATTTTATTGGATGTACACTCTGCTAGCTTGGAAAGTTAAAAAAAAAAAAAAAAGAAAAAAAAAAAAAGAAAAAAGAAAAATCTGCCAAAGAGATGAAAAGAAAATATAGTACACATGATGCTACAGGAACCACCTCAGAAGTGATGATATGCATGTTGAACACATCACACCTCTAAGATCTCATAAGTTCTCAGATCCTGAATCATCTGCTTCCATTACTGACACCAAGAGGATGTCTATTCTGAATTTAGAAATGGAAGATATTTGTATAGCCACATCACCCTTTTCTCTGTCACTGCAGGTTTTTTTTTTTTCTCAGAGGTACATTTTAAGTCATTTGTCACACTAGTTATATCATAAAGATGCTAAAGAATTTTACAGGTACACCAGTAAGATTTTCGCTTAGGTAACAATGTGCAGTATTGATTAAAATTGTGAGAATGGCTATTTTCTCACAGAGTAAAGTGGAAAAAGTACTTTGTTTCCTGTCAAGGATGAAGGTCTAAGAAACTGGTGAAATGGTGAAAAAAAAAAAATATATGTCTTCCAGACATCTGATCATGATTTCAAAGTACCCAGCACATGTATGAACAGGCAGATATATGAAGATGAAATTAAAATCAGAAAACAATGTCAAAATGGGAATAAGTAAAGGAGTTAAGTTTGTCAATTCTCATCAGCATAGGTGGGGACTTGCTCAGTCTTTTAAAACTCACTGATATTAAGAAGAATACATAACATAATGATTCAATTTTATCTCGCACTCATCTTGATTTTCTATTTTGCCAGAAAATAAAACCTTGGTAAACTTTTGCCTTCTTGTTTTTACATACTTCAGCATCCAGTGAGAGTTCCAGGATATCACTTAATTCTGTGCTGGATCTGAATTCAGTCTAATGAAATGCATTGATGAAGCAGTAAATTCAACTGCTCCAGCGCCCTTCATTCAGCAGACGTGAATATAAGGCATAGGCCTGCCTACAGGCCTATAGCTTTCCTCCTTTGCAGAAGTTAGAGTCTGAGGGACTTCCTGAGACAAAGGCTCCAGACTTCTGTGTTCAATATAGACAATGGGCCTATCCTCAGTCCTTTTAAGAATCTAATTACTCTCTTGGCTTCTGCAACATCTTGTGGCAATGAGTTCCACAATCTAATTACGGATGTGATATGACAAAGTACTTCCTTTGTTTATTTCAAAGCTGCTGTGTGAAACTTGTATTGAGCACTCTGTGGGTTTTGCATTGCGAGAAATAATGAACAGTTGAGCAGTTTACCATACATCTGTGATAAAGAGTAAATTATCCTTCATCCAAGCAACTTCAACTAGCTGGTCTTTCATCAGGATCACACAGAACAGCACACGCTGATAAAATATATGAAAACTTTTACAGTAAGAAAATTGCAGTGTCCTGAAGGGGAAAGGGAGAACAATGGCAGCTTTCATGGCCTTTTTTTTTTTTTTTTTTTTTTTTTTTTTTTTCATATTTACCCAGAAAGTTTTTATTTTAACCATTTGTACAAGTAGATTTTTAAGTATTTAGCCCTGGAAATCACAGATTCACAAAATTTTTAAAGGATATTCTGATAATGCAAGGATAAAATGGTTGCTGAAAGTATAAAGCTAACAATGTGTCTGATTACAAATTCATTTTACAATCTGTGTACTGCCTTATTCACTCCCTGATATTTAAGGGCACTTACTGAGGGAATGTATTTGTTATTACTGTGAGTAACATACCACATGGCTAGCAGGATCAGCTGAAGTTCTGCACACTGTTGTCATTTTTCCCCCTTGTACTACATTTTTATATGGTGTAATGTTTTTTTGTGATTGTTCAACAGTCTACCATTTAAGCCTGCCATACTATAAAATGCCATTTTATGGGGTTGCAGCTGAACCTGTTCACCATAAGCCTGCATTTATTTCACAGATGTCTATCATGCTGTCATCCTGCAGGTGCACTGAAACTTTAAAATTTTCCTGTGCCTCAGCTTCTCATGTAAGAAAAATGTATTATGCAAGATGAGGAAATGGCAGCCAAAAAAGTAAATGCTGCTAAATGTCACTTGACAATACAACATGAGTATGCAAATGCAAGTAACCTTACAGGGTGATAATACTTACACTCTCAGTAAAATGTGATGTGTAAATGATAGTGTAAGGGCAAGGTCTTGAAAACTGAAGGACCTCTCCAGGGTAAAAATAAGAAATATATGCATGCTTTTCTCTATCAGTATGAGAGAATTTCATGTTTTCTGTGCCTGTGCTCAGTGACTGTTTTCTAGAGCTGAATTTATTCAGAGGCTATGTTGTGTCTTAAGTGGAATTACAGCTGGAATAAATGTTCCATTGTTCCATTCTCAAACAGTGTGCAGTGTACATTTAAACACATATGTAGAGAGATAATTTAATAGATAAGCATAATCAGACATTTCAGGAAACAAACAAACAAACAAACAAACAAAAGACATTTCAGGAAACAAACAAACATAGACAGGTGTCTATGACTATTTTTGCAAACTCATAGAACAATGGAGGATGTTCTTTCCTCCTCCTCTCCCCATGTCTTCCGTACCATCTCTCCCCTCTGCTCTCTTCACATCAATACCATGCCTTTTTTCCTCCCTTGTGGTTATAAGTAATGTTGTACTTATAAAATATAACTTTTCTGAATTATAAGAGTATTGTTAATAAAAATATTTTCAGTATGCAACAAAAATATACATTCACCGTGTGCTATTTCTGTGCTCATGCAAGATTTGTTATGGCTTTGACATTTTGAAAATTAAAGATTGGGCAGACATGAAAATAGGAAGTAACAAACTATAAAACAAAGCACAAAATCAAAATAGAAATAAACTTTTAATTAAACAAGTCAGAATATTTTTGTCATAATTTTGAAGTACATGTCAATATAGATCAATATGTACAAACATACATTTGGAGGCCATATTGCTTTTGGTGCCAACATAAGTCTACCATAAAATTATTGCATTGTTGATTGTTAAATTAACTTGAGATTAGATATGGCCTAATACTTTTGCTAAATTTTTCTCTGATCAGTCATTTTGAAATTGTAACAAGAAAACAGATCTATTGAGATTAAAATAATAGAAAACACTGATATTTTTAACAAGCGTAATTGAAAATTCTGCTTTCTGATGACATGTTTACCAGCTTCTTTACCTTGTATTGGACTGGAAGACAAGGTAGTTTGGTGATATAAAGCACTACAGCATAGAAAGGTAAAAATCCTTCTCCCTCATCCATATGTGTTTTTGATGTTTAATTTCATCTGTTTTAGGCACCCATTTACCAGATATTTCCTGATTGTATTTCATTAATAACTAGCAAACAACTTTGAAATACATGCTTATGAAATTGTATCTTTGTCTTCCTTTGCAAATATGTATATATATAAAGCCAAAACATCATTATTGGAATATTTCTTGGTAACATAAAGGTTTCTCTACTTAAATACTCAGTAAAATTCGATGATGTCAAACAGACAGATATCTAATTTTTTTTTTATTATTTTTTTTTCTACTGGGAAATCTGGAAATCTGTTGTTTGTTTGTTTGTTTAAAAAAAAAAGGATTTTGAGAAAACACTTCTAGTTAGAATTCTGTTAATTTTGTGCAGATCTTGTCACTTTCTTCTTTAACACAATTTGTTATTAATTTTCCAATTGAAGGCTTTTCTTGGAAGTATCAGCAGCTGTCAAGTTTAATGGCTTGAAATATTGGCACAAATATAATATGAAGCTTCTGAAAAGTCCATTGCAATTGAACAAGGTTGGTAAAAATTTCCACCTTATTTTAAAGATTTTAGTTCCGCTGGAGAGCTTACTCATTATTTACAAAGGAAACAGAAACAGCTTTTTTCAAGTTTCACTCAACATTTTTGATGCCAGTTGCAGACATTGTCCAGCTGAGCAAGAACTTAGTGAATCTTTTTGCTTGTTCTGATTGCACACCTAAGTGAAACTTTGAGAAGTTGGGAAACAAGGAAAAAAAAATCTACAAAACAACAAAAATAAGTGTGATTCAAAAAAAAAGAAAAAAATGCTTAAAAAGAAAGTGATGACAGCAAACTGCTGAAAAACTAAATATACTGTTGATGTGCCAGACAACCTCAGAAAAGTTGTGTTTTTCATTTTGTTTTGATGCTTTCAAAGTGAATTTCCTTTTTCCTAGATGATAATTAATGAACACCTCAAAATGATGAAATTTCAATTGGAAAGTAAATTATACCTGAAATATTCCTATTCATTTTATATTAATACAGATCTCTTAAATATCTATTTGATGGCAGCATGATTGCATCTGGATTTCAGGAAGTTATTTTTAAATGTACATGAAATTAATATTTTTTAGTATTCACAAAATTGCCAAGAATATTTTATTTTGAAAACAATATTAATTTCATAGCTTATGTTCTAGCTAAAATAATATAAACTATGAAAAACTGAATACATTTTAAGAACTAATATCACTGAGATATAAAAATGATCAATGTGGTGGAAACGTAAAAGGTTCTGCCATGTAGCCTTATAAAGTACACAGTATAACAAATAAACAATTTGCACAGAATAAATGCATTGCAATAGCTAAAAAATATATATAGCAATAAAAAATTTAGTAACATAATATATTTATACCAACAGCACTTAAGTAAGTGGTCAGGAGACATCTCACCTAACTCTGGAGTTCTATAAGACGTCTGTATATTAACTCGCCACTTTCAGTATTTCTTTACATCCAATGGAGATCAATAGGCAGTAGACAATGGAATTGATGTGGTCAGCTACAGACTTCTGTTTTTCTCTACTAACAATGAAAGAAGTCTACACCAGTAGCTCTGTTATAGGTGTCTGCTAAATGCAGATGTAAAGGTAAACAAAAAGAATCATCCTTCTTTACTATTTTCTTTATCATACGTAGCTCAGATGACTAGTTTTTCACTACAGTAAATTCAGAGTTATTTACAAGGGTTATGATTTGAAAGTGCATACTCTGTATTTGTATGGCAGCAGAGAAAACCTATATCATGCAACACATAATTACCAAGAAATATAAAATTCACAGTAATTGATCTCTCAGTATACAGTCATTTTCAAGGTCAGTTTCAACTTAATGTTTTGTGGAAAAATTCATTTGAGAACATCTAGAGTATATGATGACTTGCCAGTAATGCCAAGTGTTTTTGGAAAGTTACTTCATTTGCAATATAAGCTTGATTGTGTCAGTTAATATGCAGGATTTGGCACACAGCATGACGTATACTGATATGTTCATTTAGTAACATTATTCAAGAGTAAATACACTCTAGCATGTGTCAGAAAGTTCGAAAAATATTAAATGGGATGTTTAATGGAGATTATCTTCCAAGAAAAGAACAACAAAAAACAAACAAACAAACAAACAAAAAAGAAACCCAAACTGTGCATTCTAAGAGCTAATGCAGTACAATGGCAAGGAAAACAATAAATTAATTCAAATGATGCAGTGGTGCATTTTTTGTTAAAAAAAAAAAAAATTGCCAATTATTCAGAAAACTGACTGGATTTTGTAGTTCAACACTTAACAGCAACATATGGCACACAAACATATCTATACCCTCATATGGATTCCCTTACAAAATCATCTGGGAATGAATTCCTGTGAACAGAGATTATATGCATGGTCAATGGTGACACAATCTTCTGCTCATATTTTTAAAACTGCAGATAATCATCAATAAGATTAAGATTGGTAAGGAAGAAAAAAAGAATAGTAAATTACAGAAGAAAAAACAGTCAAATATTTACCACTGATGTAACAAACTTCAACAAAAAAAGACACTGAACCTCAGATTTTTAAAAACTTGTATTAGTTCAACACTAATTATAAATAAAAGCTGGTTTAAATTAAGAATCTCTTATATAAAATAGGGTGAATGTTTGTATCAGTTAGAACAACTTCTCACCACTCTAACAATAAGTGTGAAAGACATTTAAGGAAGTTGAAAACTTAATAATTTAAGGGCAATTCTTTACATGTTGTATAATAAAAATCGAAACACTATTTTTCAGTCAGTAGTTTCTGTTGCATGAGTTGTTTCTGCTTAGTGATAGTATTTGATAGTGCAGTAAAACTTCAAACATATCACAAAAATTCTCATGTTAAACTATCATGATTGATCTTGTAACTTCCAGTTGTAAAAACTCAGTAATTTAAACTTAGATATTTGCTACTGAAATATTTGTTAGCCTAGTATTTTCAGTCTGCCTCTAAAAAGATCAAACTATTACTATTTTAACTTTCTAAAAAGAGCAGCTTATTTGTTGTAAAGGGATTAAAGAACCTGTTACTCCACCTGTAATGGCATTTAGATTCTACAGAAAAGAAACCTAACAAATCTGAGGAAACGTGTTCTGCTCAAAAGGCTGTGTAAGACAGTAGAATAGTTCAAGGATACTCCAAAATTTCAACTTTTCTTTTTGTTACATAATGTTTTAAAACTTTCTGGAAAAAAAAAAAATGCAGAGTCTGTGTGTCTCAGGGCCTGATTTGGGAACCCGCATAAATAAATATTTTCTACAGTACCCTTAATCTCAAGATTTTTGTGTAACTCAGATACAGTAAATAAGGACGTGACATAAAAACACTGAATATTAAATATTTTACAAGTTCAGAAACTAGAGCATAGGAAAATAGATACAGCAACATTTTCTAATTTGGATTCCTTAATGCATTTATTCTTGACTTTTCTATACAATGAAGAGGACTACAAGTTTTGGACCAGAATATAGTTCTGTATCCAAGTGCACAGGATGTTCAGCTACATGTATAGACAGTTCTGGATGCAGTGTGTCTATCGCATATTCAGCATTAATTAGACAATAACTGGAGAATACCGTGTAAGTGTCAACTTATCCAGGTTGGTAGTGAGATACACTGTTGTCTTCTCTCCTCTTGCCTAAGATTCTACAAGGATTTTGTATGGAAAATTTTTTTGCTTCTGGATCACAGCCGCTATTTCAACCAGGTACAGCCTCAGTCTCAATGTTAATACAGTTCAAGAACCAGAGCATAAATTTCTCTACATACCTAAAGAACCTGAAAAGCAGCTTTGCAATAGTGAAAGTAATTGTGAATATGGACTGAGGCAATTAAGTGAAAACATTTAAATCTTGCCTCTCCTTTTCTGTATCAGGCTTCTTCCTGCTCTCTCCATGTTGAACACTGTTTGCGACTGGCAGTCTCTGAAAGAAGGATTTTGCATGGCAAAATCAGAAGACCATCAGCCTGCTTTAATCAGTTATCTTCTTATTGCAATTTAGTCTGTTGTGCCAAAAGTAACTGAAAAAGCATTATTTCTTAATATACCTAAATACTAGCATAAAATGCCATTAAAAAATCTTTTAGTGACTTCCTATTATGTCTCGTAATTGAAGTAATGGTTACTCTACAATGCATGTACTGTGCTAGTACACATTAAGCAAACATTAGCAAAGGCAGAGAAGTTTCAATGGAATGAAACAGTGTTATATGCTGATTATTATTATTTTCTACAGTGTGTCTTTCATCCCAATAAAAGCACCAAAGTACATTTTGAATTCCCATCAGCCCTGAAAGATGTTATGAGGATTTGCCAGCCTGGCAATAAATCTCACACCACTTCACCTTCAAAACTGTACCTCAGCAGCCCCACAGGTTGTTTTGGTGACCCACTGACACACCATAAAAAAAAAAAAAAAAAAAAAAAAAAACGCTCTCAAAAAAATCCCACTGCAGACCTTAACAACATTTCTTCAGTTGCCAGTTTCTGCTCATGTATTTGTCATTCCACAGGTAATTTTTCCCTAATGGAAGTGCTTTCCTAGCACACAATCTGCAATATATTCTTATAGGAACTTCTACTGTAATCTCTCCACACAGAGATTACACTGAGAATACATCAGATTTGCCAAGACGTTTTGGGCACACTGGATGCTTCTCTGTGTGGCATTAGCTCCATTTCACCCCTGCTGTTATCCTTCTGTCTTCTGTGTTGGTTATCCCGTAATGATCATTTGTTCCCTTCCGCCTTCCCATCTTTCCTCCAGTTGATGAACAATAAGTGTCCATTAGTGGTGCTGGAATTACCTTTAGAAAAAGGAAAGATGCCTTTTTTATTTAATAAACTTCAGTTGGAGCAGAAACTTAAGCATGTGTCTAAATTCATCCATTGAAAGCAGTCATTAGCTTCTTGGGATTATTTACTTGTATAATTCATTTTGTATTTAATCCTAAGAGTTGTAAAGGATGGTGGATCATTTTGTAATGGAAGCCTATATATGTGAATGTAAATCGTTTTATATTCATTATTTTGGAATGGCGGTCAGGTTGTCCCTTAAAAGCATCAGCAGTATGAATGTGGATTCCACAAGTAAAATAATACACCTAGTTCGGGGAGTGTGTGGTTTCTTTCTTGCACATTCCTTTTCAAGCTAACAAATACTGATATAATATTTGGTAATATTACGGAAATATCTCAGAATCACAGCATTAGAAGCTTCTTTGTAATTCTCCTATCTCCCTTGAGAAAAATTTTATCGAGGAACATTTGGTAAAGAAGTCATTTCCTATACCTTTCCAGTGTGCTTTATATTAAAGGGAGTGAGACTGGTGAAATTATAGTTACTCTTTTATCTCTAAAAACAGAGAGCAAAGGGAAAATATATATTTTTTAATTTTCTACCTTTTAAATGGCATACAGAAAGTCAATTGAAATTGGAAGTCTGGAGATGTGATTTTCCATTCTCTAATGTGAAGGAGCCAGCAGAGGACTGAAACTAGTCAGAGTTAAGCCCCTTGAGCGCACTGGCATGCATAATAGTATAACAGGCTATTTACAGAACATTGGAGAAACAATATTCAGAAAGAAAGCCTATTTAGCTTTTAAATTCTATGACAGTATATAAAGAAAAGATTTTCTTTAAGTAAAAAAGGAAATTAACGTTTGATTAGCACTGATGAAAATTTCTCCAGAAAATTTCACAACACAAATCCCCATATGAGTACCTGAGACAGAAATGTTAAGCTGCATTGTGGTGTATTAATTTCGGCGAGCTGCTGAGCACTCACCAAGCTGTTCTCCCTTACATCTCTTCAGCAGGAGAAAGAGCAAAAATAACACACAAAAAAACCCTCATAGATTGAGAAAAGTATTAATTACCATCACAGGCAAAAGAAAGTCAACTTGTGGAAAAATAGTTTCACTTATTGCCAATTAAAAATAGGCTAGTGAGAAACAAGGACAAAACTAAAAACACTTTCTCCATATTCTTCTTCCCAGGCTCACGTTCACTCCTGACTTCTTTATCTCGTGCTCCCACACAGTGCAGGGAGATGGGAAATGAGGCAATTGGTCAGTTCGTAGCACTTCACTTCTGCCACTTGTAAGAGATTATTCTTTTACATCATTGTCTCAAAGCTTGATGAGGACACAGATAAACAAGTCCAAGAAAGTCCTGATCAAGGGTTGAGAAATCTGCTGTCTGGAGAACACTGAAGGACAAGTCCTGGCCAAGGGTTGTGAAGGCCTTTATCTGAGGGACACAGATGGACAAGGCCAAGAGCAATCAGAAAGAGATAAGCCACAGATTAATGGCCAGGAAGCAGTCTTTTGTGTGGGCTTATCCCGAGGAAGATGGCCATCTCAGAGGATACTGTACAGGACTTACCCAAATGCACAGGAATGCCACACTGGCAGAAGAAGGATAACAAGGGGACCTACAGCCATGAGAATAGGTTTTCTGAGAACAGATTCCTCACAAAGAAGCCTCTTCGTTGAAGCCTCTTCTGTTGTCAGAAGTCTCACAGCATGCTGTCTGCATGCTGAAGAAGAGATGTCAATATCAGAAGCCTCACGAGCTGATGCTTGCATGCTGAAGGACTCTCTCCTGGGCCTGCTACCTGAGACCTGCAGCTTCCTCCTAGGAACTTACTTGCCATTCTTCCTGGTACCTGCTTGCTGCCAAAGGCCAGCCACACTGTTGCTGCTCTCCTCCTGCACCTTGGCCTCAGACCATCGGAATGGCATGCAACAGGACACTGATGGATCCTGGTAGTGACTCTCCCCACTTTACGCAATTCTTGCTTCTTTCCTATCTTTTCTATCTCCCACCTTCCTTTCCCCATCACCCTAATGCATAATAGTCACCATCCTCCCCTTCTCCATCTCCCTGATTAAGATTTGTAATAAACTGGTTGGACCAACATGTGAACCGTTGTTTCTTAATCTCACATCGGGTATACAGATATCAAAGAACTCCTCTCCCTCAGATAAATTGGAGTGAGACACCACTCCATCCTCTCACACTCTTTCCACACTCCAAAGCAGAATCCTTCTCATGTGCCACAACAGCCTGAGTCTGCTCCTGTGGGGCTCTCCATGGGCTGTGCCTCCTTCAGGCCTCATCCACTGCTGCCCCATGTGCTCTCCATAGCACATAGCAAGCACCTATGTTTTAATTTGGATTAGTTGTAAAACAAAGCAAATAAAACTTGAGACTTCCTTCCGCTGGATGCTGTGATCATGGAGTCTAATCAATTTAATTAAAACTTACATTTTCTTACAATTTCTATTGATTTGGATGAACTCCCTTATCTCCGTGAAATACTGTCCTCATTAAAAAATATCAGCTAGCCAATTATTATTAATGTTTTAAGCCAACCTTAGCATGCTTTTAACCAAGCTTTTTTTAATAAAAGAAAAGGTTTAAAAAACAATCTGCCAGGAAAATTTTAAGATTCAAATCTAACTAGAAAAGTCTGTGTAAATTTTAATATTTAAATGCGATTGAAAAAGACCTATTTAGTCTCTCCTATAGCATATTCAGTGATTACATCCTATCTATTGTGAAATTGTATGTGAAAGAGGATAAGAACATCTCCACAATTTAGAGAGAGCTGAGTGTTAGGATATTCATCTTGGTGCTGTTGCTGGAGGAAGGCAGAAATGAGAAATGTTAGGGATCTTGGGTTCTGAAGTAACAATAACTGGGCTTTTTGTGCAGCAACATTTCACACTGTGTCCCCTGTCTCAGCAAATGACATCCTTAGAGGCATCCTTGGAAGAGGCAGATGAATATCTGTGCCTCTTTGTACATGTAAGAATGAAGGTAGCTGTTTCTTCATATTTTTTAAAACGAACATGAACTAACAATAGTGCATGTTAATGATAACTTTTAGACTACCTTACGGCTTCAAAACATAATGAGACTATCCAATAATTAATTTTCACATGATGAAATTAACGTAATTCAATATGTAATGGTACTGAAACAGCAGAAGAATTTTAAAAAGCAGAAGCCAAATCCCTGAGTACACCTGGGAAGCTACAAAACTGTGTAGCCAGATTCTACATAAATACTTGATGTGCCATGTACACACAGTGTCCAACGGCAGCAGAACACAGCAGCAGAACAAATCATTTGGAAAACAATGAAATATCAAAGGAAATCCAGGCTTTTATAAGGCTCTCCAGAGGGTCAAAATCAGATACCTTGACACTCATGCTACCCATAATGCCAATAGGCAGGAAAGAATTGACCAGATAAAGGGTTATTATTTTCTTGTAAATACTATAAGATTTTATTTTTAAATTATTGTTACAGCTTACAGTACAATTCTGTTTTTATATACTTAGAAGTTCCATTGACTTAAATAGGAGTGCTGAGTGCGCAAGCAATGGAGAATAAGGCCTTTGAAGTTCAGTATCATTATTTAGATTTCAGGCATGCCTGGAGACAGCACTCCAGATTAATAAAATGCTTTGCTTCAATTAGCTCTGTGTCTCCTGCAACCCTCCCCAATTCCCTCTGCCCTTGTTTAACATACTCCCTTATCCCTTCACATTATCCAGACAGGTGCTCTCTGCAACCACAGACGGCTGGAAGTTTCACAGAGGAGATTCAGTGTTGGGAGGAGGAGGATGTATATTGGTTTCTTGGCTCCAATGCAGGAAAGGAGAATGTGTGAATCTATACAACAGTCTAATGTGTTCTCCATGACTACTGTCTCAGAGATCACTTTGATTTTTGAATGAAACAAAATCTTAGAAAATCTCTTAAACAGATGAGTTCACTTCTGTGTATGGTAAGCATGTTTTTAAAATTTAGCACAGAAAATACGAATCAGATGAATATTATTTCTAGCCAATTAGTTCTGGGAAGGGAGAAGTCAATGTGAAAGAAAGAAATATATATTTTGTATATATGAAGGAAATTTTTATTGTTGTGGAACTCTAATTTCTGCAGTGATTTTGTCTAGTTTTCCACTTTAAAGAGCCCCCTAATTTCATATTTCTTTGAAAGAGGCTTAGGAGCGTAATGCAACAGCCACTGGAAACTGATGCATCCTGCAAAGTGGGAGCAGGAAATTATAAGTTTCACATTGAGTTCAATGGGAAAGTCATAAGTCCCTACTCCTTCTCCCTTGGGGTATTTTCCTATTTTATTGTCAGTATATAATGGGCAATCAGTTCCTGAAATGGTGCCCTGCTGTCTAGATGAAGCTTTTATAGTTTTTTTAAGCAGTCCATTTGAACACTGCAGAATAAAAAAGTCAGCCCTTCAAAGTTCAGATTTTAGGGCCCTGATACTGCACTGAACCATGTGTTGGCAAACATCTTACCCACTTGGAATTCAGCACAAGATCAGGGTCTCGATTTCTACATTTCCCACTGCAATTCAGACCTTTATTTATCACAGCTGGAAACAACATCACAAGTAAAAATGCTTCTGAAAACCAAAGTGTCTGTCCCTTTTAAAAGTTAACTTCCCTAGATTTATGCACATACATTTACATAGTAATCCTCTGAATGGAGATGCTGCTTCTAGTGAATTAGGAGATTACAACAAAAATATATAAATCATCACAGATGTTTTTTCATGCAGAAACACTTCCTTTGAGGAAAAAAAAAAAAAAAATCTGTTCAAAACTCAAAGGAACATCAAGCCTTTCTTGAAGGCCTAACATTAGGAACTAGAAACATTACAAACATCACAAACTAGAAACCAATCAAAGAAAGAACTCATGGGTCAGTCCAACCTAAGATTTAGGCCTATAATGAAACTAAGATAATTTAAAGATCACATAAGTCAGTACAACTTAGTATTTAGAAGCCCAAACTTGCCTACAGGACAGACCATTATCTAGATCACCAGTTTTCAGCACTTCCTAATCCTCACGAAACCTACATTTATAAAATTTAGGCTTCCCTACAAATCCCTCCTCTATGACTTCAAGTTTGCTACTGCTAAAAGTAGCTATGCTTCCTCAGAGCTGGTTACTAAAGATACACGCCCATTACTTAGATATATTCTGATGCAGTACAGATTTAGTCAGAGGATATTAAGTCAGTGACCTATCTACTTTGCGAGAAAAGTCTGAAAATATTGCTGTAGTAAAAATGCCCTTTTTCACATTTGCTTACTACATAGAATTATTCTTCACAGAAGTTGGAGGCCTATTCCCAATCCTAGGCTAGCACTTGCCACAGCCTTAATTACAATCATGGAAAATGCTTGTTCTACCAGTCTGCTAAAGTGGGACTGATGTGAAGCAGACAATTTTTGTAAGTGACTATCTTCCAGCTTTTGTAGTTTTTAGTAGGAAATACGAAAGCCTAGATTTTTTTCTTCATACATTTACTCCCAATATTATTTCTATTCCATCATCCTTGTAACAAAGTGGCACAGAAGGTACATATCTGTACTGAGATAAAGCCAGAATATTTTTTATCTCCCAATCACATGACATTCAAAGAACTCTTTTTGTAGTCACTCGACTCTTCTGGATCACCGAAATGCTGGTCTTCATTCAGGAGGTTGCAGAGCCAGTTCTGTAAGGGGGAGAAAGAAGTACCAATTGCCTCAAGAGGTGAGTATCTGCTTACTGGATGAGTGGTTTAACTGCTAGCCTAGACAGGGAGTAGAATTTATCACTGCTTTTCAAACTCGTTCCCTGTGGTGCCTATTCCCCTGAGGTGTGTAGGCTCTCAGAATCAGCATCTCTTTTAATCTGAATTCTTTAACATCAGAGGAAGAATTTTTGCATGGAAAGTAGCTACTTGCTCTCAGCTGAGTGACATATGTATGGGTTCATCATACCATATTCATTCCTGAGCTCAATTAACCTTGTCTCGTGTAAAATGAAAAAGAAGGATGATAACATGAGTAGGATTGAAATTTCCAGGAAGATTTCCAGATTTCTGGGAATATATATATATATATACATATATATATATACTTCATACATTAAAAGACCGAGAACATGGTTTTATAGACAGATGCAAACATTCACGTCAGCCTATCCTCCATTCCAGCTGACCATCTGAAAAACCAACTTCAATTCCAATGCTGGATGGTAGTGCTAATGTGGCACTGAGCCCGCGTTAAGCAAGTGTCAGGAGACTCCTGATAAAGTGAGAGTATTGTCACCTTTGCCGTTTATAAAGTTTTGAGACTGTATTTAAGTCACTCTCTTGGCCTCAGTGAATAGTTCTATTCAGCAGCAGTTGATTATCCTTGAGAGCAGGACCTATAGGCAGACTGATAGAGAGCTAGCAGAGATACCCTACTGTGACTGTTTTTTTGGCAAGTCTTATGAGAGACTTTGGCAGCCTCTCTTCCTCTATAGTGCTACTGTGCTTTTGCATGGCTGTATTCTTCATGCAAACTAATATCACTGCCAACCCTAAGAACATGAAGAACTGATAACAATTATTGTTTTCACTGCTGGATAGTAGAGAACAACTGCAACACAGAAAAATATCATGCTTTTTGAGTCTTTTTTTTTTTTTTTTTTAATAAGAAAATATATCTATTAAGCTTAGCTTAAGTAATAAAACCTAGTTATCGAACAACTTACTTGAATTCTGAGTTTTGAATTTTCATTATGTGGATGTACATTTTGCAATGGGTTACAGTTTTTAATTAAGGTCACATGTGGTGATCAGAATAGAGTAATTAGTAACTTCCAGTAGCATTTTTATATTAATGGTTGGGAAATAATGTGTTATAAAACAGAAAAGGTTTATCTGTTTGGATTGAAAATATCTCTCTGCAATATTTCTAATTCTAGTTTAATCTGACCTTCTCTGGACTATCTCATGAAGTTTTAATTCTGGGGAAAAAAAAAAAAAGAAAGACTAAAGAAAAAAAAAAGAAACATAATGAAAAAAGATGAAAGGAAAAGAGACACAAAGAGATGTAAAAAAGGCAATTGATTTTAGAAAAGGAATAGGAGCAGTACATCATGTGTTTGCAATATTTCTAGTGAAAATTATTTCCGAGCTTTACAGCAATGGTCTATCATTTGCCTGAAACACGGTACTCAATCTAAAAATCATTTTGGTCATGCATCTGCCTAACTTCTACCAGGGTTAACAGATGTTGGGGTAGGAATACACTGAATTTAATTACTTGTCCCCACAGAGCTCTTTGCAGCACTCCCTTTGTGAACCTTGTTGGCCATGCTCAGGGAAACAGGAAGACCTATTCACAAGAGGGAAAACCCCCAACTGTAGAAAAGAAAATGTTCCTGGCATGATGACTAAAGTGGTTTATCTGAGACACTGAAACTTTTTGCTGGCCTAAAGGCTTTGTTCTGCCAAACAAGTACAATTTATTCCATTGCGTAAGCAATGCAACAGTGAGAATGTAGAGGGCTGTGAAGTTTCTGCAAGGAAAGGTGAGAGTTCCTGTCTCCTGTAAATCTGGGTTGTGATATGGGAACAGTTTAGACTGTCAACAGTATGTGTTAATGACTAGTCTTGCTTCCAAGATCTCAGCAGCAAATGACTCATCTCATGCAGTTTCTAACCTCTTGATACTGGCTAGATGTTAGACAGATTGGAGACCTGTTAGAAAAAAATGTTATTACAGAATTTGGAATTATGCTGTATACTTAATGTAGTAAGGCTGACAAGGCCTGGTAGGTGGCAGATGTCATTCTTAACATATGAATTCCCACACTAGTTCTTTTTTACTCCAAGTCTTTTGTTTACAAATGCAAAGCTGGAACTCTAATTTGATACTTAATTCGCACATAAAGTATTTCTGACTCTGTGTCTTTTGTTTACTCATAATTGCATGCAAGGTTTTTTTGTTTTTGGTTTTGGTTTTGGTTTTGGTTTTGTTTTCCCAGTCTAAAGCCCAGATACAGAAGATACAATCAATTATATAGGACCTAACCATTATTTCTGTTCATTTTTGGTAGCTGTCTGCTACATGTAACCCACAAACACCTGTTTCTTTGTTTATTATTACAGTTTAAAATGATTTGGGCTAGAAATTGGAAGCAAAGGAGGATGTTTCTTCCATTGATTCTCTTGTGTGACTCCAGCCCGAGGTCTGTGTTATTTGTTTTCAGCAATCTACTCAGCGTATACTTATCCTCCTAGTTCTCCTAGATCTGATGGAGGAGTGCCACCATGTTCTACTATATACTTCATCAAAAGAAAAATAATTCCAAGATTTTCACAATCTCATCTACCTCTTCTAAAATTTTCCAATGTTAATATCTTTTTCTCCACAATCCCTCCAAATACCTTCTGTCTCAGGTGATATTTAAAATTGTTTCTCAGGTGATATTTAAAAGTGTTTTAGACAAGCTGCTGTCTTCTCTGGTAGACTGAATGCCCTTTAGCAGCTGAAGAGCAGGGGAGCGTGCTTCTATGGCATGTTTCTCAAGGTAACGTCGTCTGCAAGAAATCCCAGTTACGTTTTCCTAGAGTACTCCACAGTGTGAACCATAACACAATTTTTGGGAGATAGTTGAAGGATTTGTTTCAAATGCATGCTCTTAATACAAATTTCAGTGCTAATTTTGATGTACACAGAGATGCAAAAGAATTAATGCTGTTCATTGCAATCTAATATACGCCTGTAATTAACCTTAATCCCAAATTTAAAGTCTCGAAGTGTTGCTCCAATATTGGCTAATCCCAGTAGCTTTTGAAGCTCCTGTGGAGTGAAATCTATTTTACAGAGTTTTCCAGTGCTTTCAATTCCACTGAAGGCATTTAGGCCTAAGCCCTTCTGAAAGCACCTAGTATATGCCTAAACCCCTCAGGATCAGCTTTCTTCACCCATCTTCCATGTAGACAGTGTAAGGGATTAAAATGTGTTCCCCAGCCACCCCTGTGCTAATTGCAAAACTGGGAAAATTATAGGGTGAAAAATCTCCTTAGAGATAAAATCACTTACTGTGTACTGTCTTTTACAGGTAACAAGACACAGAAGTAAATCTGTATCTAAGAACTCTCTATTTTGACCAAAGATATACCTGTTACACGCACAAATCCTTTGGCTTCATGAAAAGGACTTGTCTTTGGATTTGTATTAGCTACTTACATAAGTTAGGAGAACTAATGTATCTTTCTTTTCAGAGTCATACATAAATTTACATTTTGAATGTTTTTTATTTGACACTTTTCATATAATTACTATCTTGTTTAAATATCATTCTCTGATTGCCTGAGGTAAATGCAGTAGAAAATCACTACATTTAATGTTACTGTCTTACAGTTCCATCTCCTTTGTCAAATCAGAACTTATTTTATTTCTGCAGGGAAATTTTTATTTTGTTTGTTCATTCTTAATGTGGATGAATAAGCTGCTGGCTATCTCCTTATAGATAGAAGATTTTTCCTATGTCAGATTTGAAATGGATCTGTGCTTTTTTGTCATTGTCGCAGATTTTAATTCCTCTGAACAGTAGTGAAATACAGAAAAATGTTAACTCTTTTCGTGTATTTAAGTGATTGATCCTCAAATCAACTGCTGTTTATTCTACATTAGATTCTCAAACTTAATATAGACCTATTTGATGAAAAGAAACTGATCCTGCATTTAAATCAGACTTTTGCTTCAGAAGAGCTTGGAGTGAATTCAAAAGGTGGGTGTCAAGCAGGAGCTCTGCATTCAGAAACAACAGCTGCAGAACAATACAGCACAGTGCTTGAAGTACTCAAATAGCAACAGAACACCAGCTTCTTTACCTAGTTTATATTAAACAGCAATTAGATAATTAAAAAAAAAAAAAAGAAAAAAAAAAAAAAAAAGAAAAAAAAAGAAAAAAGAAAAAGAAAAAGCAACTATGGCGATGGCAAGAATATGGACCAGAATACAAATATGGTTCTTTCCCACTCAGCGTGGCATCTTATGAAATAGGAGCCGTAGATGTAATTCCCAAACTATAGCTTCTGTGGCAATTGTCCTAACCACTAACCAGGCTATTGTGTGAAAAGTGTGACTCCTAACTAAACTCCAGCCTCATTCAGCTAATCGCATCTCTGAATTTGAAGGGAAAGGATTTTAAAACAACTTCTTTTTTTTTTTTTTTTTTTTTTTTTTTGGTCATCTGTAGCTGACTGACACAGGAATCAGTCTGCTCTGGTATTTATATATTCTGTTAGGCTCCTAATACAGCACAATGAAGTTAGTTCTTGGGATCAGCAAATAACCTATGCTGACACATATGCATTCATGTGGAGCTGGTCCTTAGGCTACAACTACTTTAGGTATCTACATCCAAGGGTTTTATATCAGTGACATTTGCAAATCTCTGATATCACTTAGGAGGTGACTAACATTTCCACTGGTAATGTTCCTACTATAACTAAGCTATTGCCAGAGGCCATGGAAATTAACATTGAACTTCTGACAGCATTAAATTGGTAGGTGTCTAGATAATTAGATACAAATTTCATAAAATAGACATTATTCAGTGTACTCAACAGCAAAGCCTGAAAGACGTTCAGAGTATTTCAGTTCTACTGAAATATCCACAAGAGCAGTGATGGGACCCCAATTCAGCCAGAGCTTTGAGGTAGACCTGTCTAGAACTTTTCCCTAAAGCAAGCTCCCTAAAGGAGAATGAAAATTCCAAAAAAAAAAAAAAAAAAAAATGCGGGCTTTACCAGTCTTTCAAAAAATATACTTTTATTACTATTATTATTAAAAACATATATATTATAAATAAAAATAAAAGTGACTAGGAGAGAAAAAATAAATAAATAAATTATAAACATGATTTTCTACTTTTCATTTCAGTCAACCTGTTAGTAAATGGCACAGTCCTCTGCACTCAATAGGGATATTGTTTCTGTAATCCCCAAAGACTTTAACAAGGCTTTCAGACTGCTCAAAGACTGTGGGATCATTGTTGTACTATTTACTGCTTCATATTTCTCTTCTCCCAACCTTAGAAATTCCCAGATCATCCAATCTCTGTACCTGCAAAAGTCAAATGATCTTCAGAAAAGGTCCCTGCTTCCCCAGCTCTGCTGTGGAGGGTGTCCAGATGACCCACTCATTTTCAATGAATATAGACATAATTGTAAACAATTAATTACAATGAAAGATTGAATGAACAAATAAATAAAATTATCCGAAATATTTACTCTAAAAAATATATATATATCTTACAGCAGGCAAATAGACATTCTAGATTGTACCATTTTTCACAGCACATGAGTGTTCATCAACTCCATGTTTAGTGTGCTCCTAGTTTTGTATCCCAGGTCCAACACACCCTTACGTTGCAGAGCAAGAATAGCGTCTAACTCTGCAACACTGCGCAGCAACAGTCACTGCAATATTCATTTGCATGACAACTGCTGTTCTCTGAAGAATGGTGCCCAGCAGCCTGGAGTGCTCAAAGAAATATTGACATGTTCACTACAGAAATTGTTCAAGACACAAATTAAGTAAATTCAAAATTTGAACCTATATTAAAACTTTTTTTTTTTTTTTTTAATTTGTTTGTTTGTTTAAATTTATCAATGCAAAGAACTTTTGCCAGATTGTTTTCATAAAGGGAATTTGAAACTATTGATTTTAAATGAGCATTATTGGATCTCATAGGACTAATAAAAAGAAAAAAAAGATTCTTGGCAGAATTGTTTGTCCATTGGTATTCATCTCTTAAAGCTTTCTGTACTCTGTGATAATGTGACCTTTGTATTTTTTATTGACCACCAGACTTGCATTCAACATAACACTATATTTAAATATTAATGCATTAAATAACTGTACCATATGTTACCTTTTTGTTCCATTTTTGTCTTAACTTATACTAAAGGACTTAGATTTGAAAGAAGTATGGAAAATGTCCTTGAAAACTTGTAACTAGATCTTTATAAATATAACAAAAACGATAATTTTGCATCAGTATTTTGAACAAGTAGTAAAGTGCCTGAAGAATATAAATTGAATGTTCTCTGGAAGAATCGGTAAAGGTTAGAATTCATCATTTTAACTGATAGGCTTTCTTTGGGAAATAACTAATGCAACGAATACAAAATACTATGATAATTTTGTGTTTCTTTTCAGTGCTTTTTTTTTTTTTTTTTTTCTCCCCTTGAAAAATAATCTCACTTCAATAATAAAGCATATCTTTTTACATTCATTCTGGAATTAAAGTTTCCTATAATGCTGGCCTTCATATACTGTTGATAGTTTTCCACTTCAAGTGGAAAATTTTTATCTGAATGGAGTGAATACTTCTGTCCATTTCGGAGAGGTTGCAATCCATTAGGAAATACAATGTGACTTAGATCTTTTTAGGAAAACACTTAACTTAGACATGGTATGAAAACTGGTTTCTAAATACCATGTTTACTACCACAGTTTCCATAGTGATTGTCAGACTCTAGCAGGACGGAGACTAAACTAGAAAAATAGGAGTAAATGCAACTTATATAACTTATATAAATAACTGCAGTATTTAGAAGCATCTGTTTGTCCTAGGCACTGCACTAATGCCAACAGCCAATATCTTTTATTTTCAAGGTCTTACTATCTACTAAGTAGAAAGGTATTACCATTGCTCTAAGTTAGTAAATTGTACTACAGATAAATGACATTTTTTCACAGTCACATAGGAAAACTATAGCAGAATTCTTATGTTTACAAGGTGCACTTTGTTAATTTGGAGCTCAAAACTTAATTTTTAATTGCTTTGCCAAAAGTAGAATTATTTGTATGATCACTTTGTAGTCAAACAGGAGGATACAGCGTCCAGATTTGTACTTAGCATTGCTATCATTCTGGCTATCTCTAAATCAAACATTTGCAAACTTTGTTTTGTGTCTTGACTGTCAGGTATTCTGCAGTACCCAAGGACAAGCTCTGTGGTGGACAGATTCAGCAGCTTGGCATAGAGCACCATTTTGGTAGGCTAAGAAAGAGCTGCAGACACTTCAATCCCAGCCCCATGTGCAGTGACTGCAGTGTCTGCAGTGTCTGCACTGTAGCACTGCAGGTTATGGGTTGATTTTGCTTTCTTAATTCACTTTCAGACAGACATATCTCCCCAGCTCCAATCTCTTTAAAAGTTAACCATAAAAGGCACAATGACTCTGAATGTGTGTGTGCTTGCATGAAGTTCACCCCTAACCTTTATATGAGCTAAGAACTGTTCCTGCTCCCCTGCTCCCTTTATATCTTTTTCTCTCTCTCTTTTTTTTCTTTTTTTTTTTTTTTTTTTTTCCTTTCTGTAGGCTATTCAGATAAGGATTTTCATTGTCACTGTTCCCATATTACACTGAGTAAGTGAATAAGTGGAGTCTATGAAAAACTCACAAAAGAACAACTTGCAAACACTGGTGGCACCATTGGATTTGAATTTAAAGCTATCATGCAAGGACACTGTTAACACTGTTAACATTTATCCTCCTCTCCGTTGGCCGACAAATTAAAATATTACTTGAAGTCTTGGATCAGTTTCTGCTACAGCATTTCATTTTGATTGATGTCCTCTATTAATGTCAGTGATGCTAGTTAGCTTTAAGGCACCCCAAAGGGTAGTCAACTAGTTAAAACTCCAAATGAACCTCACACCAGCTGTTTAGCCTCTTGGAAGTTTTGCTGAGCATTGTGAGAAGACCTTATCAATCATTACAATTAAGTACTTTCAGATTGTCCCTTCTAAGAGGAACCAGTTGAAGTACCATCTGCTATTTTGCTTTTGGAACTCACCAATCTCCTTCTCTGAGGCAACAATTTCACTTCTGAAATTATATTTCTTGTTCAGAAGAGCGGTGGGCTGATGAAGAAAACTTTTAATAATCAGCAGTTTTTATGATGTGACATAATTTTTGCAGTGCTCAGGGCCTTTTTACAAATCAAAAAGAATCCAACTAAAGCAGTAATTAATGTCAAATGACTAGTCACATACGGCCCCATTTAATTAAAAAGTTCTAATCTTTGATTAAACCTCCACACGTATTCTTGTGATTGCAAACTGTTGTCTGAAAAGTGAAAGTAATTGGGTACAAAATCTATTGTTTCTTCTAACTGACGCCTGCTAATTGTCTCAGGAGCAAATGGCGACAATTTAATTTAGAAAG
Organism: Centrocercus urophasianus; assembly: GCF_019232065.1. Classification (NCBI taxonomy): domain Eukaryota; kingdom Metazoa; phylum Chordata; class Aves; order Galliformes; family Phasianidae; genus Centrocercus; species Centrocercus urophasianus. The sequence goes on along the minus strand of NW_024885198.1, from coordinate 6,858 downwards.
CTAAAAAGTATATATTAAAATGTATTTTTATATTTGCTTTTTTTTTTTTTTTTTTTTTTTCTGAATTATCTCTTCCTGCACTACACTGGCATGATCTCTTTGTAAACTTATCCTTGTAAGAATTTTGTGTTAAGAAATTTATTTCAATGATTTCCAAAAATATGCTTTCCTGTATTATACAAAAAACACATAATTATTGTTCTTTTTATGTGCATTCAGTGTGTAAAATGCATCTCAAAATTAACTTTTTATTTTTATTTTTATTTTTTTTCCCCTCCTAAATAGTGACTGCACACAAGCCATTGTTTCTATACCCATAGTTTGCAGGAAGAAATACAGGTGGAATAAGCCATAGCCGTGGCTCCCATAAGAATTCTGGCTAATTCAGAATGTCAGCTGGCAAATAACTGGCAACTGCAACCTTCTCTAGTACTATGGAGCTTATCTTTCTTTATCCTCTGGAGATATTCAGGACCAGCAGAAATAAGAAGACTTAGCCAAAGCGAAAAAGATTTGTTCTTACTGGTTAACCAGTTCTACAATTTTTTTTAAGATCTTCTCAGTCATAATCATTTAATGTTGGCAGGTTTTTTTGTTTGTTTTGGTTGAGTTTTTATTTTTGTAACATTTCAAATATATTGGTATCCCCAGCTAATATTCCCAGAAGTATTATGTCGTCTTTATGTCTTACTTTACTAATGTTTTTAAAAGCCCCTTCTTGTGTTGAACAATGCACTTTATCACCACTGCCTTCTGATATCTTGTTTCAAAGCCACGCATAAGCCCACAAGCCAATTGGAAGGTGAAGTATGTTGGCAAATATTTTTTTGTTATTGTTATATTTCAGACACAGTTGAAGTCTTACACCTCCAAACAAAACTATCTTCTTGGGCACAGTTATTTCCAACTTCCGAGCAATCCCAAATGCATACAGGCTCATGTCAGTATCTGGAAATAGTATGTCCTCAGAATAAAGGGATCAACATATTGGTTGTTGTGAAGGTGTTTGTGTTGCCTGGCTTGGGGTGCATCTTTTAACTGAGCTCTACTGACAATTCAAAGCCTACTTGAATAATATGAACCTTTTTCATCTGCATACATACAAAGAAAGAAAATAAATGCTTTCTCTTTCTTTGTTCAGACAGGAAAACTGTAAAATAGCAAACAAGATCACAGGGCCAATCAGAGGTAGAGGCAGCAAAATAAACCTGTGTCACCTGTTTCTCTTATTGCTGCTCCACTGTCAAAATATATAAATAATTATTTATCAATATATGTGAATAGAGACAGATAAAGACATAGATGATCAAGAAAAGTTTGTGACTTTTACTACAGCAATTTGGCTGCAGAATGCAAAGAAAATAGTAAATAAAACAGCAGTAACCTTAATTTATATTTTTTCACATAATCAGTGACTGTTAAATGTCCAGTTTTGGACTCCACAGACATCTTTTCCCATCTACAGTATTTTCAGTTATTCATCTTTTTTTTTTTTTTTCCTCCTTGCTTCATGCCTTCATTATTACTCTCCTGCCATGACCTCTTAGCAATTGTAACCTTCTTGCCTCTAATCTCCCTCTTAGAGTCAACTCAGAACACTGTGGACAAGGTTATCTTTCTTGTTCACTGCTCTGATCATCTTACCTCACGTCTCAGTCTCTCAGGTGGTTTTCTGTCTCATTACACTACAAGGTCAAATTTCTCCTCTTCAATTTCAAGGCTTCACAAGTCTACAAATGGACCAATTCCTTACCCTTTCCTGGATCACATACAACTCTGTGTACTGTGTGCACACTTAGCTCATGTGTGACTTTCTATTCCTATTCACCAATTTTTTTTTCAGTGCCTAAAATATCCTCTCTGCTCTACCTTGCCAAACAATCTCACTTTCCTCTTTCAGGTTCCTTCTAAGGATTCATCACTAAACACCCTGCTCAGTTCACACATCAGACTGCATAGTCTTTTTATTTAAATAGCATGTGAGTTACACAAGCAACACAGAAACAAACCTTCCAAAGATCCTAGAAGCATGGCAGTCGTTTTGCTTTGTTGCAATTCCTTTCCCCTTTGCTCAATTTGTTTTGCATGCTGTGCACATTTGGTTATGAGAGCACTAGGGCCAGAGTGCTCTGAAAATACCAAACATCTGTGAAGTAGCTGATGTAACACTGAAGAAATCACCTTTCTGGAATTTACTTTATCTTGCACTGTACTATGAATAATTGTACAAAGCAGTACCTACTAAAATATACCTTCATTTCTCATTAAGACAAGGCCCCTGACAGTCAACTATGAGCTCTGTGTTTTTCTCATAAATGTCTTGTTGCGTCATTTTATTTTGAAATAAATCATGTCTTTCAATCAAACAGGTGATATTGCAAAGGAAGGCAGGTATACCTGGGCCTATAAGACAAAGAAGAAAAAATGAGATTATTGAAACAGACAAGGTTTATATCAATTACAAATCTTGGGAACAAGTTTCTGGCATCATTTCAATCTTTCTTCTCTCAAAAATAGAATCTCAGAATCACAATAAGATAATAATAACAACAACTGAATCCTTTATTCATGGAATCCCTCAGGCAAGGGGCAGTTAGATTCTTTAATATACAAATCTTTTTTCATAATTCAGCTATTAAGCAACTAGGTTCTATATCCACTGTCAGATAAATTAATGCCCATGAGTATTTACCACTGATTATATTATAATATCAGAAATATCTAAGGGCAACTGCTTTCAGTTTTATTGACAGAAGCAGTAGGAAACAGAAGCTAAAGTTTGCAGCAGCAAATCAGTATCTCCTTTTCCTTAACAACATGTGCTGCATATGATTCATCTCTTTTAGCCAAAATACGAAAAGTACTAACAGAAAAAAAATATATATATCTAAATTATTTGTCGTACAAAGTTTGCCTCTCGATATGTAATTAACTTAATTAGCAGTATGTTTCTTAAACTGTAACATGTAGATGAGTTAAGTGAGAAGAAAGATCCCCTAACAATTTCTGTATCTGATGTGACTGTGGGAAAACAACCCCCCCCCCCCCCCAATTTATCAAGGTAATTGAAACAGCAAGAGATAAAAATGTGTCATCATAAAGTGATATAGAAATTAATCTCTTTGAGAGCTTTACACATTATGTTGATCACTGGCTGCCTAAATTCAAGCATGCATTCACATTATTTGTGACAATCACTTCACACATCTGGAGACATATACTATGACTTATACGAACTCATCTATCTGTTCTAAAAATGTTGATACAAATTTATTATTTCTGAAATACAGTAACAACGCTGGAAACATTGACATCTACAATTAAAAAGTACTTTCCTCTCTAACAAACTGAACACATTCAATGTAAATTACTCAAAGTTATTTACTTGACTCCTTTTATGGTTTGTTTTTTGTTGTTGTTGTTTTGTTTGTTTGTTTTTGTTTTTTTAGATATTTCTGTCTTAACGTTTAGAATCTGCTTATTGTTATCTCTAGTTTTATCTCATGGATGTCTACTCTGTTGCACATTTTCACTTCATAGTCTAGTTTTGCCAGTGCGAATTTTAAAACCAAGGCATTAAGATGGCAAAACACTGGTATTTCAAATAATTGTCTTGATATATTACAAATAATAGCTGCATTATTGGTAGGTTTGGTACTTGGTGTTTACCCCACAAATGTGAACACGCATGTTTGCATCATTTTTGTCTTCTGAAGTGAATAGATCTCTTTAATGCCAGAAAAGACTTGTTAAATCCAATGAGAATTTGTTCTTCTATTCAGTGACATAATTGTTAGGCTTTAGTTATACTATAGGTGACAGTGAGGTGATTTAAGTCATTTTAAACTCATGTCAGTCATACAAAACAGCAACTCCCCTGATAAGTATTTGACTTACTGTTTATAATCATCAATTTTTCTGTTACATGACCAGGTGTGAACACTAAGTATTGTTGTTTTACTTTTTGGTCCCATTACTAGAAAAAGAACTTGCATATTAGAGAGCATGCAAAGTTTCTGCTCTAAATGAGAATACTTAAAAAGAATACTTCCATGAAACATGGATAAACATGAATAAAGAGATTAAGAATTAATGAACTTTGTTTTTACAATGGCTGCTCTGAAGTCATGTTTCCTGTTTTATTATGTTGGCACATGATAGACAGCAGAGGGGCACTCTGACAAAACAGCACCTGACACTGAAGTGCATATGAGGAAAGGTATGTCACTGAATTCCTTCACTTGGAAAAATTACATCCAGTGACTTTCATCATTGCTTGCAGAACATTGACAGACCAAGCAGGGGATGTGAGCACAGTGAGTGGTGCATTTGAGCAGTGGCAACAGCAAGAATGGATCGCCTCTGCTGGTGTGGATATTTGAAAACATGACATTCAGGCTCTTGTTGATTGCTGGCAGAATTGCATAGCTAATGGTAGTGACTATGCTGAAAAAATAGTGCTTTGTAGTTGAGAATTTGCTCTATCAAATAGTGTTATTGTGCTCTTTATATCTAGTATAGTTTCCACGGAAATAAATAGGAGGCATTAATTTTGGAGTGACCTATGTAGTGGAAGCTATACACTTTGTGCAAGTATTGCTTAGGACTGCTGGCAGTATATCTGTGTTGTTTCTTACATCAAACTATTCGAGTTAGACAGTGTAGTAAAACATTTGGTCTCTTAGAGGTCTTTAAAATCATCCTGCAAATCTAATATATATATATTTTAGAATGTTTCTTTTATGCCATTATTGTAGAATAAGTGGATTTTCAGAAGTTTGGGCCCAATTCCCAGAGTACTGTAGCCAATTGGTGTTTCAGAGAGTTATAGTTTACTACAAGACAATAAATAATGTCCCGTTTGTGATTTCTTTCCCCTAAAGTCTGGAAGTAAAATAATTTTTCTACATGAAACACTTATGAATAGTCACAAGATAAAATTAAAAATTATCTTCACCCACTGGGAGAAAGATAAAGTAAGTAAAGAAGAAAAGGAAGAGAGAGAAATAGAGAGAGAGAGAGAGAGAGAGAGAGAGAGGAAGGAAGGAAGGAAGGAAGGAAGGAAGGAAGGAAGGAAGGAAGGGAAAAAAAAAAACATGCAACTATAAGTACTAGTTACTTTTTCTCCTGCTTTGTTTTATCTGTGAGGTACAGAAATTGTTTTTAGTTTTATACAGGAACATGTATTCATGGCTGCTGCCCTGAGGAATTTATAGTGACAATAAATTAACATAAACAAATTGCTACAATTTTCTGTTTTATTATAATATCTTTAATTGTTAGCGGGTTTAACAGCTTTACATACATTTAGAGATAACATCTGAATTGCAAATAAAATACTACAAAATATATGTTGCAGACAGTTTTAATTTAATGTGCACAATCATTTAAGTATTTAAATGGCTAACTTCTGGCACTTGCCTGTTCCACTAGCTGTGTCCACTGTAGTGTAAAGGGGAGGGTAGTGTATTAAGATGAGTAATATTTTATATTAACATTTGGTTTATGCTACAGATGTTGAATTTTGTATCTAATGAGTCAGAATAACAGAATAGTTATTTTAAATATATTTATTCAGATCGAGAGACTGCATAATTGATTTTTATCTTTTTTTCAAAATAATTTCCTTATCTCTTAATAACCAGTTCCTTTTTAACATGCAGTAACTCCTATTAAAGCTAAATTAATTGCTTTTAGGAGGATTGTTGCTTGGTATTTTATTGAAGTGAAATTTAATTCTCAAACACTTAATTTACATACCAAATTAAAGACACACAAAAACCACTCAGGTAATAGGATGTGCCATTTTGTTATGGTGAAGGATGACCTGCCATCAGCTATATCCTTGTGTTTGCAGTGATGAGTCCATACAACATCATGAAAGCTCTGGCTGACATGGTGCTGAAGTACATCTCCTCCCTAATGATGGCTCCTGGTCGATGAGTCCATATCTTACCCGTACCTGAAGGCATTTGATGATTCAGGGTACCAAAGCGCCTGAGTCCCTTATGAGGTCGGTACTTGATATATACATATATATTTTTCTCCAGAACAAATATAGAAAAGATTAGTTTGTATTTCTTGGTACACTAACATTACTATCATGTTGCATTGGTGAATCAAAAACCTGCATAACAGAGAAGAGACGACTACATATGGCCAAAAAAAATAAATAAAATCTCTTCTAATATATGGTGTCAGGAACTTAAGCTATTAGGTCACTAAAGTGTCTGAATTCAGAAGTTACTGAACTCTTATTACAAGACATAATCTTATAGAAAACTGCTGAAGAAGTGCATTTAAAATTGCTTTGCTATTTTCTTCCATAAGAGAAAGTGGCTTTCCTGATCATTGTCTTTATTCTTTAAAAGATGCAGTCATATTAACATAGCATTCAATAGCATCCACTTCTTCCATGGATGTAAATCGTCACTCGATCATTATGTGTGATAATCCTGACTCGGCTCTCTTGCAGAACTTTAGCAAGTGATACCTTATTGCATTTTCCTACTAAAGGCTCATCACATTATGTATGGATGTACATCTTAATGTACACAATCATTTTGTGATCATTTGTCCCACATGATGAAAAAATCAAACTCCTCAAGGAACTGAAATGATATGGAAACAAATTGAGTTTATTAATAAACTTTGCATTATAAGATTTTTTTGCATGGGATTTTCCTCCATCCTTCCCCTCCCCTACCTTTCCCTCTCTTACCCCCCCTCCCCCTTCCCGTGTCCCTTCCCCTTCCCCTTCCCCTCCCCTACTCTCTCCCTTCGCTTTCCCCTCCCTCTCCCTCTCCCTCTCCCTCTCCCTCTCCCTCTCCCTCTCCCTCTCCCTCTCCCTCTCCCTCT
>NW_024885197.1:0-17965 GCF_019232065.1 Centrocercus urophasianus | reverse complement strand
TCCCCCAAACACTTCGTTGCTGCATTTGGCAATGAAGCATTTGTGGTGCCGGGATCCTGGGCAGCCGGATCAGCTGCTGGCAGTACGCTGCCAGGATTTATGCTGCAAGGTCTTCTAAGTTTGCCCTTATTTCCTGTCAGTGAGTAGTGCTTTCTGAAACTCATTTTCACAGTGTGTGCAAGGGGGGAGAGAGAGCAGCAGAGCGAGCTCATCCTGACACCGAGTGGGAGGGAGTTCCAAGTGGAGATGAAGGGAGAGCGGAGCTGGGAGAGGCAACGAGCGAGATCCTTGCCCAAGCAAACAAGAACCTCAGCAATAGTTCCAGTCTGTTCCGTTCTGCCATCCCAGAGGCCAGAGATCTTCAAAGTCACCTGAAAGACCTGGAGCGTGAACTCCAAGCCATGAAAGAGGTCCATGGGGGCAGTGGTGAGTGCTGCTTCCTGTCAGAGGACGGCCCTGAAAGTGAGAGCGGAGGATCAGCGGCAGAGCGTTTGTCCTTCACCCTCCGTTCCCCGGGACGAGTATCACCAGTAGTTCGAAGGTTCTTAGCTCGCCACAGCTACGATCCTTTTGAGGGTCCTAATGAGGACCCAGAAAGCGAGCTTCCTCTGACCGCCGGGCAGCACGTTTATGTCTTTGGAGATGTGGATGAGGACGGCTGGTTTCTGGGAGAGCTGACGGATGGCACGAGAGGCCTGGTCCCTTCCAGCCTGGTGACAGAGGTTTCAGATGATGAGCTGGACACAACGATGCCTCCCGAGCTCTGTGGTCTCCTGCTGGACACGGATGATTGTGTCGATGCAAAGAGTCCATAATGCAGCAACATCCTGTCGCCATTCTTGCCTCACTCCATCTGCAAGACGACCCCCTGCTCCACTTGACGTTCGAGTGAAGTGTGAGCAGGATGTGGATGAGCTCCTGGTTCGATCTGAGATGACTGGCAGTGAGACTGCATGGTGTTATTGTTTATTAAAAAATATTTAAAAAACTAACTAACAACACTGTTGTTTTTCGTGGATACATTGAGGTGATACTTTTTCTAGCTGGGATTTTGCAGTGAGTCTTGAAGCAGGTTTGAACTGGTAGAAGCTGGCCGTGTTTGCATTCTGTTTTTCATATTTCCTTGCTGATCAGAGTCGAGGTGCCATGCATCCCTTCCCACCTCTGGCTGCCCCCCTTCACCGTGAAGAGGACCAAGAGCTTCTGGCACAGAAGTATGTCCGTGTCATAGAATCATAGAATCATAGAATCACCAAGGTTGGAAAAGACCTAAAAGATCACCCAGTCCAACCGTTCACCTATTCCCAATAGCTCCTACTAAACCATGTCCCTCAACACAACATCCAGTCTTTCCTTGAACACCCCCAGGCTCGGTGACTCCACCACCTCCCTGGGCAGTCCGTTCCAGTGCCTGACCACCCTTTCTGAAAAGTAATACTTCCTCATGTCCAGCCTGAATCTCCCCGGCCGTAGCTTGAAGCCATTCCCCCTGGTCCTATCACTGATGACACGAGAGAAGAGGCTGACCCCCAGCTCACTACAACCTCCCTTCAGGAAGTTATAGAGAGCAATGAGGTCTCCCCTGAGCTTCCTCTTCTCCAGGCTGAACATTCCCAGCTCCTTCAGCCTCTCCTCATATGGCCTGTGTTCCAGACCCCTCACCAGCTTTGTTGCCCTCCTTTGAACACGTTCCAGGGCCTCAATATCTTTCTTGCAGTGAGGGGCCCAAAACTGGACACAGCACTCGAGGTGCGGCCTCACCAGTGCTGAATACAAGGGAACAATCACCTCTCTGCTCCTGCTTGCAACACTGTTTCTGATGCAAGCCAGGATGCCATTGGCCTTCTTGGCCACCTGGGCACACTGTCGGCTCATATTCAGCCGAGCATCAATCAATACCCCCAGGTCCATTTCCTCTACGCAGTCCTCCAGCCACACCGCCCCAAGCCTGCAGCATCGCCTGGGGTTGTTGTGGCCGAAGTGCAGGACCCGGCATTTGGCCTTGTTGAAACTCATCCCATTGGCTTCAGCCCAGCTCTCCAGCCTGTCCAGATCCCTCTGTGGGGCCTCGCTACCCCCAGGCAGATCCACACTTCCAGCCAATTTGGTGTCATCTGCAAACTTACTGAGGGTGCACTCGATGCCCTCATCGAGGTCATCAATAAAGATATTGAAGAGGACAGGCCCCAGCACCGACCCCTGGGGAACACCACTCACAACCGGTCGCCAGCTGGATTTGACTCCATTTACCACCACTCTCTGTGCCCGGCCCTCCAACCAGCTCCTTACCCAGCCAAGAGTGTATCCATCCAAGCCTCTGGCTGCCAGCTTCTGCAGGAGAATGCTGTGGGAGACAGTGTCAAAGGCTTTGCTGAAGTCTAGGTAGACCACATCAACAGCCTTTCCCTCATCCACCAGATGGGTCACTAGATCATAGAAGGAGATCAGGTTGGTCAAGCAGGACCTGCCCTTCATGAACCCATGCTGGCTAGGCCTGATCCCCCGGTCACCCCGCACATGCCGCATGATCTCCCTCAAGACGATCTGCTCCATAACCTTCCCTGGCACCGAGGTCAGGCTAACAGGCCTGTAGTTCCCCGGATCCTCCTTACGACCTTTCTTGTAAATGGGAGTCACATTGGCAAGCCTCCAGTCTTCTGGGACCTCACCGGTCAACAAGGAGCGTTGATAGATGATGGAAAGCGGCTCGGCTATCACCTCCGCCAGTTCCCTCAGCACTCTCGGGTGGATCTCATCTGGCCCCATCGACTTGTGGCAGTCCAGTTGGAGCAGTAGGTCTCTGACTGTTTCCTCCAGAATCACAAGGGGGTTAGTGTGCTCCCCAGCCGAGATTACCAGGTCAGAGAGAGGAGTATCCTGAGGATAACTGGTCTGACTTTTAAAGACAGACGTAAAGAAGGCATTCAGAACATCTGCCTTTTCCTTATCCTCAGTAGTCACATTCCCAGCCTCATCCAGCAAAGAGTGGATATTCTCCTTTGTCCTCCTCTTACTGTTAATGTATTTATAAAAGAGTTTTTTATTCCTTTTCACGCCAGTGGCTAGGTTAAATTCAAGCTGGGCTTTTTGGCATGTGCAAGGCTTAAACTTCATGCGTCTTCCTTCTCTGCTTGGTAAAACTCGGCGTTGGGCTCCTTTGGAGTCCGAGTGCTGGTTTCTGGGGCAGTCCTTAGCTGGAGGCTGGAGTGCCTCTATCAGCTGTGGCGGTGCAACTCCCACGCCCCACGTCCTCCCCCTTCTGCCAGGCCTCTCAGTGCTTGGTGCACTTGGACAAAAGGTGCAGGACCAGTACGTGAAGGTGTTCCTCTGTGCCTCTCCCCTGCTGGCCTCTGTGTAGCCAATGGTAGTGAATAGGAGCGTTAGGGGATGCCCTGATTGTCCCTGCCTTCTGCCTCGTGTCCCATTGCCCGGGGCCAATCCTGGGGTCAGTCACCTCCTGGCAGCCCGCTACATCTGGACACAAATCCCGGCCCGTGTGGAGTGGTTTGGAATTTGTGAGTTCAGCAAGTTCTCAGCTTTGTGCAACTGCTGGAAAGAACCAGGTTTTGCCCTCCAAGGGGGCCGGAAAAGTATCCGGCAGATCTCCATCATCTCAGACCCTGCAATTAGAGGTTCTTAGTGAGTGTTAATGCTTATCAATACCTGAGGGCAGGTGGCAGGAACATGGATGAAGCCAGGCTCTTCAGTGTTGTGCGGCGGTGGGACAGCGAGCCGCGGCCTAGAACTTGAACTCGGAAGTTCTTGCTCTTCTTCCATCCACCTCCTTCCTCACTTACCTGTTTTAATGATACGTGTTCGTTTCACAGCAGTAGGTGCTGACAGTTTCCCTGCCCACATTTGCTTTGCGTGTTTGCGTGTACGTTCACCTATGAGAGTATCTGCTCTCCCATGGTTTGGTATGGGATGTCCCGTCAGCAAGTGAGTGTGAATCTCGTCATCTGCAAATCTATCATCAGGTCCTTGTTTCATTTTTCACATATTTCTTAAACTGCTGCTAAGCAGAACCGAGCGAAAGAGATTTGACATTTCCTGCCATGCCAAATTAGCAGAGATGGCAGGATGATGAGCAAAGCCGCCGAATGCTTGCAAAAACGTGATGTCCAAACAAAGGCTGTGTTCCCTGAGATTTCAGCTTATGGCTACTGGCATAAGCAGGAAGAGGTAGGAAAGCAGTTGGCCGATGCTGGAGGTTCAACCAGATGGGAAAGGTAGAGGTATAATCTGCCAAATGTTGGCTGGAAGTTTGTCTGAAACCTGCCTGCCAGGAGAGGGGAAAACTAAAGCATGAAATACAGGATTGACAAGAAGAGATCAATGGGTGTAATGCACTGAGCTGCTGTTATCGTTGAGGATGGAGCAGCTGCAAAATCTGCTTCAAGAGTTTCATGACAGCGAGTTGGCTGGGAGCGTGGATCTGCCTGGGGGCAGCGAGGCCCTGCAGAGGGATCTGGACAGGTTGGATGGCTGGGCTGAACCAATGGGCTGAGGCTCAACAGGACCAAATGCAGGGTCCTGAACTTTGGCCACAACAACCATTCCAACAGCAAGTCCATCCCAGCTCCATTCCTGGTTCAAGCATCCCTCGTTGCCACGCAGCACCGCAGCAGCCAAGCTCCAGTCCCTTTCCCAGTGTCAGTAAGATCAGTTTGTTCTGTTCTTGTCCGCTTAGAGGAACAGAAGCTTCCTGCCCCCCAAGGCTTGTGACAGGTATTTCCCTAGAGCAGCATTCATGTCCTTCTTCCAGCCCCTTTCGCCATTTCCAGCTCTCCAAACTGAGACGTACGGCTGCAGCCCACCCCAGGGCTTCTTTGGGGCAGCTCTGCGGCACCCCATCCCAAGGAGCAGATGCCTTTTCCCCACACACCGCTGGTTCTGTGGCCACATGGGGTGAGGACACAGGGTCGTGGGTCACGTGGAGGTGAGGTGGGGGCGGGGATCCCAGAGTTCTTGGACAACGTGGCGCTTGGTCGCAGCCTGATGGGGGCAGGCGGGGTCAGGGAGTCACAGGGTTGTGGGGGGGTATGGCTCACAGGGCTGTGGGGCACGTGCAGCCATGGGGTCACGCACATCCAGGGTTCTGTGGTCATCTTGGGGTACGGCTCATGGAGAGTTACGGCTCAGCACCCAGCCTTTGGGCCACAGGGACCCCCAGTTCCCCCTCAGGAAGAAATGAAACCACTCCTACACCACCCCACGCCTCCCCTTTTTACCTCAAACCGCTCCCACATGCCCCTCTTCCCCCCTGTGTCTCCATACCACCCCACACCCCAGCGTCCCACCTGCAGCCCACAGCTTGACTTGTCCAGAGAGCCCTGTGAGCTCGGGGGCTCCTGGCGTCCCCATCCCAGCAGCGGGTGCTGCGTTCAGGACGGTTGGGTGGCCGCAAACAGGGACCCTTTGGGGTAGGGAATGGGCTCTCGTTGGGTCACCCTGCACATGGCAGCCCGGAGCCCTCAGCCTCACCTGGACCTGGAGCTCTCCTTCCGCAGGAAGCCCCTGATCCGTCTGAATTCTCCTCCATCAACGCTGTCTGAGCTCAGCCGTTTGATGACGGTTGGACGGCCAGCAAATCTCACTGCAATGGGGAAGGCAGAGGAGATTCACCGTCAGCTCTTTGGCTCGCTCACCAGGGGCGCTCAGGCCTGCTCCCACAACAGCCCAGAGGGCCGCTCTGCTCCCCCCGCTGCTGCCATCTGCGCCGCCCTCAGACCCTCCCTGACAGCATCCCTGGCCCCGCTCCTCCTCTCTGCAATTCAGCTCTGTTTTGGGGACTGCATTTGTGGTGTTGGCTTTGGGAAAGAGGAGCTGGGTGGCGATGATGAGGTGGCAGGGTGGCTTTTGGGGACTGTATCCTTGCACTGGGGGATGGCAGGGCCTAAGATCCGCACATCCTCCTGACAGAGCCAGGGATGAGGGCACGTCACACCCAGCGCCTCAGTGAGGGAGAGGCCAGCAGTTCCTCATGGGAAGAGGCCGTGCTGAGCTGGCGTGAAGCTCTGACACAAATCAGAGACCGTGGCTGATGGTCAGCAGGGGATTTCCATCTCCAGTATGTTGCCCGTGCCACCGGGAGGAACTGGCAGCTGCTTTACCTTCCTTGCCCTGGTCCAGAGGTGGCAAAGTGCCTTCTTGCTTTGGCGTCTCCTGACCAGAGAGGCTTCCTGAGGACTTGCGGTGTATTGCGGGAGGTGGTTTGGCTACAAACTCCATTTGAAACCTGCGGGACAGGAGAAGACAGCGAGCGGTGTGACGCAGCGCTCCAGCAATCCTTGCTGCTCTCTCTGACTGTCTGCTCACAGGCACATTTTCATGCTGCATTAAGCACACTACTTTCTGAAGCCTTTTGCAGGGTCAGTCGGGATACGTGAAGGGGAAACAGTTTCAAACGGCAGGAGGGAAGTTTTAGATTGGATATAAGGAAGAGGTTTTTGACAGAAGGGTGGCGAGGCAGCGGAGCATCTTGCCCAGAGAGGTGGTGGGTGCCCGGATGGGCTTTCAAGGTGGGGCTGGACCAGGCTCAGAGCAACCTCCTCTGGGGGTAGGAGTCCCTGTTCCCCGCGGGGCAGTGGGACGAGGTGCCCTTTCGGGGTTCCTTCCAGCTCAGCTCATTCTGTGATTCCATGCTCACGGGCAGGACAGTCACGGACACGGAACAAGCGCTCCCAGCTCAGAGCGGCAGCTGCGGCCGCCCTGCTGTATTTCATGGGCTCCACCTTCCTAAGGACGGAAAAATGCGAGGGACAGAGTTGATGGTAGGGTTGGTTTTCCACAAGTGCTTCCCTAGAAGTGCTTCTGGTGGACATCAGCCAGAACGGCCCCATGTTTGGACGGGCTCCCCAGAGGGGGAGGTTTGCTTTTGAGGATGGAGGCGGTGGCCGTTTGCCCTGTCCACAAAGCCAGCAAAAGTGGAATCCCCCCTCCTACCTGGCAGGGACTCCTTGTGGGGCTTGAGGTGGTGCGTGGCTGTGAGGTTTGAAGCCAGGTTAAACACGGGCCACTGCAGAGTCACGGTCCCATCCTCAGTCCGGACCTCTTTGGGGACAGTGTCAAAGGTGCCGAAGGTGGGAATCCAGACCCCCTGCAAGTGGAAGAGAAAGGAAGGGCAGAAGGGTTATGGGATGGCCGGAGGAAGAGCTGGAGGGGGCCCGACATAGGGACAGAGCTCAGGAGCCCTCTGCCGCCATTCAGAGGCACGAGCCAGGGCATCGGGCATGGCTTTGGGAAGGGGCTGCACGGTCCTCTCCTTCCCCTCACCCTCCCAGATGCAGCACAGCAGGCAGTTTCCAGCTGTTTCCCCTTGTCCTGTCTCCATTCACCACTGAAAAGAGGCCGGCCTCGCCATTCTGCCCCCCACACCTCAGATACTGATAGACCTGGATCAGGTCCCCTCTCAGTCTCCTTTTCTCCAGGCTGAACAGACCCAGTTCACTCAGCCTTTCCTCATAGGAGAGATGCTCCAGGCCCCTCACCATCTTGGTGGCCCTCCGCTGGACTCTTCCCAAGAGATCCCTGTCTGTTTTGTACTGGGGAGCCCAGAACTGGACGCAGAGCTCCAGATGAGGCCTCAGCAGGGCAGAGCAGAGGGGGAGGATCGCCTCCCTCCACCTGCTGGCCACGCTCTGTGCAATGCACCCCAGGATGCCATTGGCCCTCTAGGCCACAAGGGCACACTGCTGGCTCATGGCCGACCTGTCGTCCACCAGGACACCCAGGTCCCTCTCCGCAGAGCTCCTCTCCAGCAGCTCATCCCCCAACCTGTACTGGTGCATGCAATTATTCCTCCCCAGATGCAAGACTCTACACTTGCTGTTGTTAAACCTCATCCGGTTTTTTTCTGCCCAGCTCTCAGCCTGTCCAGCTCTCACTGAATGGCAGCACGGCCTTCAGCCAATCCTCCCAACTTCGAACCATCAGCAAACTTGCTGAGGGTGGCCACCATCCCCTCATCAAGGTCATTGATGAAGATGTTGAACAAGACCAGATCCAGCACCGACCCCTGGGGAACACCGCTGGTTACAGGTCTGCAGCCAGACTCTGCACCGCCAACGATGACCCTCTGTGCTCTGCCACTCAGCCAGTCCTCAACCCACCTCACTGTCCGCTCATCTATCCCACACTTCCTCAGCTTTTTTACAAGGATGTGGTGGGGGACAGCATCAAAAGCCTTGCTGAAATCAAGGCAGACTACATCCACTGCTCTCCCCCCATCCACCCAGCCAGAGACAACATCACAGAAGGCCACCAGGTTGGTGGAGCACAACCTCCCCCTGGTGAACCCGTGCTGACTGCTCCTCATCACCTCCTTTTCTTCCAGTTGTCTGGAGATGGCATCCAGCACAGCTGTTCCATCACCTTTCCAGGGACAGAGGTGAGGCTGACTGGCCTATAACTGCCTGGCTCTTCCTTCTTGCCCTTTTTGAAGACCGCAGTGACACTGCCTATCCTCCAGCCTTCAGGCACCTCCCGCATCATCCAAGACCTCTCAGAGATGACAGAAAGCGGTTCAGCACTTCCATTCTCATTTTCCCTTCTCCCAGGACTTCAAGGCAGACCCCAGGGAGCCCCCGGGACAACCCTACACACTCCTGCTGTGTCCTGACCCCAGCCTGGTTCTCTGCATCCTTAACAGCAGAATTGACAAGGAAGCCTCTTGGTAACACACTGACAGGTGGGAATTCCTTTTGGGCTGCCTGTCTGTGCACCTCATACTCAGATGGTGCTCCTGTCTCTGCTGGGGCTTGTAAGTCCACCACCAGTTTCCTGGCAAAACCAAACACCAGGGTCACTTCCTGAGGCCAAACCTGAGGCCAAGCCCTGTTAAGGAAATCCAGGAGAGGCTGAATCCTCTGTTGTTTTACAGTCAGCAGTAACATGGATGAAAGGATAGAGAGTCTGGAGAGGGGGCAGATTCACAGATTTATACGGACACGGAGTGTGAGAACGTTAATGTCAGGAGAGCTGTCTGGCTGAAGCCTTCAGAAGTGGCACGATAAGGAAAACCAGTAAGTAAACACGATGGAACGTAGATCTGAATTCATAAACACAAAGCCAGCTCCATCTCCTTTGGTCACTGCTGCAGGACGCGCACCAAGAGCGTCTGTCACGCAGCGGACATCGTCCTTACCAGCGATCAATGCCTGCTGGGGCTGGCTGGGATGGATATCCTCTTCCCCACACAGCCCAGAGCAGCAGTGCTTTGTTTTCCATACCATCCCTGTGCCCCACGAGCTCTCAGCATCAGCTGTGCCGCATGACCGCCATCAGCCACGTGTCTCAGCGCCGCGCGGCCGTTGCGGTCAGTGGGATGTCACAGGGGTCAGGACCCTGCGCCGGTGAGGCTGAAGGAGCAGCCCCCGCAGCCCTGCCTGGTGCAGCCGTGGTGAAGGTGGCTCGGGGACACCGCAGTGACGGCCTGGGCACGGAGCCAGGAGGAAACCACCGTCTTCCTGCCCGAGCGCTGTGACACGGGGCTGCGGTTTGTGCACCTGCGGCGGTGGGTGGGCTCCGACCCCCGATCCTCTGTGAGGAATAACGGCCCCTGGGCGACGCGCTGAGTGCTGGGGACGCTTCTGAGCCCCTAGACTCAGCCTGCAGATTCTAGTCTGCTGCCAGGGCGGGATCTGTCCCAGCTCCAGCTCCTTCTGGGACCCGGCGTGGGGCCCACCATGGAAGAACGGGTGAGCCGGCACTTCCAGGACGGGGCTCTGACTCGCCCAAGGACCTTTCCCAGCTACGGCTCCTGGTGCAGCAGGTCTGCGGCAGGCCCAGGGGCTGCTCCCCTCCCTTACGAACACGGCCCTGGTGCAGTCCCAGCCCTGCGGTTCCTGCAGCGTGGGGCCAGCTGGACGTTCCCATCTTGGCCTGTTGGGCGTTCCTGGCACGAGAGATGCTCGGCGCTCCTGCAGAGTGCAAG
The DNA here is from genome assembly GCF_019232065.1 of Centrocercus urophasianus. Lineage (NCBI taxonomy): Eukaryota > Metazoa > Chordata > Aves > Galliformes > Phasianidae > Centrocercus > Centrocercus urophasianus. The sequence continues at coordinate 8,031 of NW_024885197.1, read as the reverse complement.
TGGTGACGTGGTGATGGAGCCACGTCCTCCCGCAGCCACCGCGGTGATTCCCGTCACAGCGACACGACCCCGCAGCGGAGCCGTCCCTCATATATGGTCATGAACAGCTCTGGAGAAGTTCATTGGAGGGCTGGGCTGCCCTGGAGGGGAGACAACTTCTGATCAAGTCTAAAAAGGAGACTGCTGCTTTGATTGGCTTCTTCTGCATCTGCGTAATCAGCTGCAGAGATATATTGCTCTCCTGTTGTCACCGTCCCCCAGAGCCCCCAAGAGCTGCAGCAGGGAGTTGGGCCCTGCAGGGCTGTGCCAGCAGGACGGGAGGCTCAGGATGGGCACAGAAGGACTCCGATGCCCTCAGGTGCTGTGGCTCCTCCTCTGGGTGCAGCCATGCAGAGGTGAGTGCCAGCTGCCTTGACCAGCAGTCCGAGCTGGCCTAGGGCCAGTGGGCGTCACTGAGATCCATGGGGGAAGGAGATTTCTTTCTAAGTACCCCTGAAACAAGGGCAGTGTAAGTTCTTAAACTCAGAAAGAGTGGTGAGGTGCTGGAACAGCTGCCCAGAGAGGCTGTAATGCCCCGTCCATCCCTGGAGGTGCTCAGGCCAGGCTGGATGGGGCCCTGGGCAGCCTGGGCTGCTACGACATGTGGAGGTTGGCGGCCCTGCAGTGGCAAGTTGGAGCTTCGTGATCCTTGAGGCCCCTTCCAACCCTGGCCATTCTGTGATTCTGTGGCAGAAGTTGCTGAAGTGCGTGGGTCCTGTGCTTCATTCTGTGTCTCTGGGTGGATGAGTGTATCGTAATTTTCCAGGACTTGGTATTTATGCATTTATGGCAGCCCTGGTTATATGCCTGGTGATATTTCCAGACATTGAAGCATCCTTCTGTGACCCCTTGCTCACCAGCACGGTGCTCTTGCTGTGCCGATGGCCCAGCTGGTAATGGCGGCACACAAAAATCCCCAGAGCACATCCAGACTCCTTAGGGTCATCCCTGGGGAGCCTGGGCGTCTGATCCTCCGGGTTGGGGTGATCCTCAGGATCAGCTCGGTGCTTCCTGGGAACGTGGAAAGCCCTGGGGATGGAGATGTAGAGACAGGCAATGGGAAGTCGCCACCCCAAATCTTGTGACTGTGCCAGCCTGGGGGTCCCCCATTTTGGGGCCTGGTCTCCCCTGACAGATCCCATGTTGATGTTTGAAGGGGCAGCGGAGGTGAGGCTGGCGGATGGCAGCGGGCGCTGTGATGGGAGAGTGGAGGTGAAACACCAGGAGCAGTGGGGGACCGTGTGTGATGACTCCTGGGATGAGGATGATGCAGTGGTGGTTTGTAAGCAGCTGGGCTGTGGGTCAGCAATCAGTGCTACACAGAATGAAAGATTTGTGCTAGGATCTGGCCCCATTTGGATGGATGAGGTCCAGTGTCGAGGCACCGAGTCTGCCCTGTCTGACTGCAAACACGATGGATGGGGTGAACATGACTGTAGTCATGGCGAGGACGCTGGAGCTACATGTACAGGTGAGGGACTAGAGCCATTCCTGCCCTCTGAGGTCAGATTTGGGGATCAATAAGCAGATACCATATGTGGCCAGTTGTGCTGCCACTGCTGGTCCCTGGGGAATTGCATTGGGCCCTGCTTGGTCCCCAGTTGAGGTGGAGGTGAGGAGGGGCGTGGAGTTGCCAGAGGGCTCCGGGACCCCACGGGTGCCTTTGCTCACTGCAGGATTTGTCCGTCTGGTCGGAGGGGACAGCCGCTGCTCAGGACGAGTGGAGATCCATGACGGGGATGGGTGGAAAGCTGTCTGTGACTCACACTTTGGTCCCAAAGCTGCTGATGTGGTCTGCAGAGATCTTCAGTGTGGCACAGCCCTGCCCGTCCCCACAGCAAGTCCCTTTGGAGAAGGGACCGGTGCCACCTGGGACAGAGAGCTGCAGTGCGTGGGGAACGAATCCAGCCTCTCCTCCTGCCCCACGGGGACCCCTCGGGTCCAGCCCTGCGCCCAGACAAGCATTGCTGCTGTCACCTGCACACGTAAGGGCTCAGGGAGGGCGGTTGGACACCGACCGTGTGCAGGGGACAGGACGGGGCTGTGCCGAGTGTGAGGACAGGAGGGTGATGTGGTGCTCTGCAGCCCCAAGGCAGTGCGGAAGGAAACGGCTTCGTGTTGTCCCTCTGGCTTCTCCTGCATCTCCTGAGGGAACCGGAGCGCAGATCTCCCCCCTCCAGCCTCCTCTGTCCTCAATTCACAGGGTTCAGGCTGGCGAACGGCAGCACGGCGTGCGTGGGCAGGGTGGAAGTGGAGGTGCAGGGAACATGGGGCAGCCTTTGTGCCTCCCGCTGGGACCTGATGGACGCCCACGTTCTCTGTCGGCACCTGGGCTGCGGGTTTGCGGTGTCCGTTCCCGAAGGAGGGCATTTTGGGAGAGGAAGTGGCCCGGTGTGGAATGACTGGTTCCACTGCGAGGGGACTGAGAGCAGCCTGGATCAGTGCCCGGTGACCGTCCTGGGGGCCTCTCCGTGCTCCCACGAGAACGACGCTGCCGTCATTTGCTCAGGTGTGTGTCGGGATAAGGCTGCAGGGATTCCGCCTCGTTGCCACACGGCCACCCCAAAGTCCCATGAGGATCCCACGGCGTCACCAGGCTGACCCTGTCCCCGGCGGAATCCTGCAGTGTGCGTTTCTGGCATTCCTGCTCCCCGCAGGCCCGCCTCACAACGCGTCCCTAAGGCTGGTGGGTGGACGGAGCCGGTGCGACGGGCGTGTGGAGATCTTGCAGCGTGGGACGTGGGGCAGAGTCCTGGATGATCAGTGGGGCATGGAGGACGCCGGCGTGGTGTGCCGGCAGCTGCGCTGCGAGGAGGCAGAGGCAGCCTACATTGTGCCGAGGGCCGAGCGAGGGACGGGCCCCGTGGGGCTGCGCGGGGTGCGGTGTGCCGGCCACGAGGCCGGCCTGAGCCTCTGCGACGCCTCCCCGCGCCGGGCCGTGGGCATCATGGAGGACGTGGGGGTAGTGTGCCAGGGTGAGCAGTGCGTCCTCCCGCTGCGGGGTCGGGCGGGCAGCCGGCCTCTGACAGCTGGGGCTTCCCCCCGCTGCAGGGAGCCGCCAGGTCCGGCTGGTGGATGGGGCCGGGCGATGCGCAGGGAGAGTGGAGATCTACTACCGGGGGCAGTGGGGCACGGTCTGCGACGACGCCTGGGACACGGCCGACGCCAACGTGGTTTGCCGCCAGCTGAGCTGCGGATGGGCCGTGGAGGCGGCCGGCTCGGCTCGCTTTGGGCAGGGCTCCGGGCACATCTGGCTGGATGGCGTGAACTGCTCTGGGGACGAATCTGCTCTCTGGAACTGCTCTGCTGAGGCCTGGGGACAGCACGACTGCGGGCACAAAGAGGATGCGGGAGTCGTCTGCTCAGGTCTGTGCTGGGAGCCCGGCACAGGGAGGCCGGGGGGCTGAGGACACCCAAGGCCGCTTCCCAAGCCCGTCTGGGGGCGCCCCGTCCACCGGTGCAGCTGGGGGCAGTGGGCAGCGCGGCCACCCTGATGCTGAGCGGGGAGCACGGGGGGCTTCCTCTCCCCGGCCCCCAACCAGCGACTTCCCCCTGGGGCCTTTCCTCCTGCCAGAATTCGTGGCCCTGAGGCTGGAGAACAGCGATGGCTGCTCCGGGCGCCTGCAGGTTTTCTACAATGGGACGTGGGGGAGCGTCGGCTCCAACTCGATGACTCCCTACACGGCGCCACTGGTGTGCAAGGAGCTGGGCTGTGGGGACGGGGGGGTCCTGGAAAGCAACAACCGCTACCGCAGGGTGAATGGCACCGCGTGGCTGGACCACGTGCAGTGCGGGGAGAGCAGCAGCTCCTTCTGGCAGTGTCCCTCCGGTCCCTGGCAGCTGCAGTCCTATGACGACGTGCGAGACGAGGCCAGCATCACCTGCAATGGTAAGCGAGCCACCCGGGCGCGAGATCCCACTTCCCTCACCACGACCAAGGTGTCACGGCCAGGCGCGAGCAGAGGCCCGCCCTGCGCAGGTGCCTTCACTGCTACATTTCTTTCTGCAGGGAGAAAGCCGGAAAGGAGGCCGGGAGCCGCGTGCCCCAATTCCACGAGCTGCACAGGTGGGAGCTCCTTCTCTGTGTCGCTTCTCTCCCGGTCGTGCCGGGGCCCTGGGAGGTCACCGCCTCTGCAGACAGGGAGAAGATCCGCGCTGTGGGAGGCAAGGACGGGTGCTCAGGCAGAGTGGAGGTCTGGCACCGCGGCTCCTGGGGAACCGTGTGCGACGACTCGTGGGACGTGCAGGATGCCGAGGTGGCGTGCAGGCAGCTGGGCTGCGGCCCTGCGCTGTCTGCCCTGGCCGAGGCTGCGTTTGGGGAGGGCACAGGACCCATCTGGCTGGTGGAGTGCAGGGGCACGGAGCCATCTCTGCAGGACTGCTGGGCCCGCACTGCGGGTGGTGGCGCCTGCCGGCATAAGGAAGATGCAGCGGTGAACTGCTCGGGTGAGTAGCTGGGCTTACTCAGGCTCTGCTCACAGCCCAGAGCTGAGCAGAGCGCTGGGCTGCGTCCCGGCCTTGAGGAAGGGACAATCTGGGTGGGATGTGCTGGGCATATCAGCCAGAGGTCTGCCCGGCACCACCAACCCACCTCTCAGCTCAGCTCTTCTCTGCAGCTGCACCCAGGATGACAGCATCCCCCCCACAAAGAGGTAACATCTCCTCCCACTGGAGCTGGGTCTCCCAGGACCCAGAACGGGGGCTTCTTTCTGGGATATGAAATGCCCAGGGAGAGGCACCGGGCTGGTGGATGTATGGGGAGGGCCATCATGTACCCCACGGGCTGGGAGGTTCCCCATCTCCCTGCCCCTCTACCCCTTGCTGCCCCAACTCTCACACACGGGCCTGGTGCTGCTCCTGCCACATTGCTGCCCCTGCAGACCCCATGCTGGGCTACGCGACCGTCAGCAGGAGAGTCTCGGTGCCTGTCATCATCTGCATCGTCCTGGGGCTCCTTGTTGGCCTCCTCCTGGCCCTCCTGGCAAGGCAGATGCAAAGTGCCAGAGCTCGGCACAGAGGTGGGTCCTGACTCAGCGGTGCGTGGGATGCGCCGTGTCGCTGCGCTGACATCCAGCAACAAGCAATGCAGAGCACAGTGGTGGGGGAGTTCATGGCGGAGTGAGGGGAGAAGCGGCAGAGGGAGGCTGGGGAAGCACAGCAGGGTCTCGTCTCTGTCCCCAGACTCCAGGAGATCTGGGGAGCCCTTCTCTGAAGCCGTGTACGAGGAGATCGAGTACAGCCCAGTGAGGGAGAAGAAAATGAGGTACAGTTTCTCAGGTGGGTGCAGGTCTCCTGTTTTGAATGCTCCCTGACCAAACTGCAGCCCTACCTGGGGAAATGGGAGGAGGAGGATCTTGTCACTGCTATCACTGCTCTCCTCTCTCCTACAGACATCCCTGTTCTGCCCGGCGATTCCCCGGTGGAGGGCTATGATGATGCCGGGGAGGTTTCTGAGCCTGGAGAGCCTCCTGTGCCAGGGCAGGGAGACTGGCCAGTGCCTCGGGCACAGGAGGAGGGAGGGGGACCCAGGGATGCTGCCAGAGGTGAGAGGGAAATGCAGTGCTGCAGCTTGCTGGGTGCTGACCCCGGTGCGGCAATGAGCCACAGCTCATGGGTTGAGGAACTTTCCTCGGGAGGTTTCGCGGGGAGAAAGGGACTGGGAGAACGGGCTGAATGTCCCACGGAGGAGAAAAGTGATGGGCCGCCCAGGAGGAGCGGCCCGTGGGGCAAACAGTTGTCTTTGCTGCTGGCAGGAGAGAGTCTGCGCTCCTGGAGAAGTGCCGGGGCCCCCGAAGTGGATGGAGACACCTCACCTCTGTCCCGTGGGAGCACGGGCTACGACGACGCTGACGAGATGCCATAACCCCATTGGACACACGGGCTGCGACAGCAGAGCTCTGGGATGTGAGCTGTGGGACAAGAGACTCTGTCCCTGCTGTGAAGTTGGCTGTAGACACAAAGGAGAGGTCGGTGCCGCCGGGAGAGCCGTGAGCGCCAGGAGCTCTTTTCACAGGGGCGTCAGAAACAGCCATGCAGTTCCTCCAAGTTTTATTGCTCTGCTTTTATGCTGCACATCGGTATTGGTTCCTATTAAACCCCTGTGAGAGCTCTGACCCAGAGCTTTGGCCTCCCTGCCCATATTTTGGGACATCCCTCTGAGGCTGACTGGACCAGCAGAGCACAAGGGCACGGTGTCGGGCTGGGGCACTTCTTGGGGATGGTGGGCTTGGGCTCAGGGCCACGGTGCCTGGGAAGTATTCCTGCTGAATCTACTCCAACCAGGGCAGCCAATGTGACCCAAAGCCCCACGATGCTCCCCAGTAGGAGGGACTGACTCCCGCTGCCTCGGAGCCTGTGGACTCCAAGCGCTTCAAGAATGGGCAGATCTTTCCTTCTAGACTGTTGGAAGCAGAGGACAGAGGGACAGAAATCACGCCCACAAGACGTGGGCTGCAGCCCTTGGTCATGGCGAAGCCCCTGGCCAGCAGAAGGGCCCCACGCCAGCTCTAAAAGACAGGAAGGTCTAAAAGACAGTACAGCTTTGTGTAAGCTAGAGTACTCCATTGTATGCTGATGAACCAGAATAAGCAATCCACGGCAGGCTGGGTGACTAACTGCTTCAGGTAGGGCTCTCTCAAGAAGTCAATCATGAGAGTGGGTTCATCCCCTTAAGCAGGATGGAGTCACGTAGAACAACAGGAACTTCTTTGTGAAGACCAGTGGCTAACTTGGGCTTTGGAGTAATGGCAAAACAGAATCATGGAATGGGTTGGGTTGGAAGGGAGCTCAAGGATCACTGGGAGCCATTCCCCATCTCGCAGAGTTTTGCCAATCACTAGATGGAGGCCGAGACCAGGCTGCCCAGGGCCCCATCCAACCTGGCCTTGAACACCTCAGGGATGGGGCATCCACAGCTTCTCCAGGCAGCCTTTCCACATCATCCTCTAGCGAAAAGGAGAACTGAGCCACGCTCTGTCAGACACCAGCTCAGGCACCTCGCGCTCGTTCTTCCTTGCTGTCTAACGGCAAAAGGACAAAACACAACAGGCCGTGCACAATGCAGCGGCTCGCTGTCAGTTTAGCAGTGCCTGTCCACTCATCGAGCATGGTGATGCCCTCAGCCACCTCACCCCAGTTTCCTCTTCAGCAGGATGCCACAGGGTAGGGAATCGGAGAATCAGAGAATCACTAAGGCTGGAAAAGGCTTTGTCCCTTTGGCCAGTTGAAGCTTCTGTCCCCTCCCAGCTTCCTGTGCATCCTCAGCACCACTCAAAATTGCTTTGCTTGAGGGTGAAGGCTTCCAACTGACTTGGTTGAAGTTCCGTGCCTGTTTCTGTTCAAGAGACATTTGCACAATGCCTTCAAAAATAGGCTTTACCTTAGGCTATCCCTAAAGCGGTGAGACAGTTGCACCAGGTGACCTTTGAAGGCCACTTTCAGCAATTCTATTGCATTGATTCCTTTCTATTTGGTTCCATTCTCTTCTTCCTGGTGCAACTGGGGGACAGGAGCCTCTTCCAGGGCACAGAACCACGTCCCACAGCACTCAGGTGCCTTTCTGGGTACCCAAGCAATTGCTTTGGCGCACAAGCCGCATCAAGCCCTGGAAAGCAATAGTGTGCCCAGGGCACCCAAGCAGTAACCAGGGGCACCCAGGCACTTCCAGGAGCACTGAAACGACTCACTGGGTGCTGTGGTTTAACTTGGCGTGGTTTAGGAGCTTGTGGTAGCAGTGGTAATGAGAAGACGGTTGGACTAGATGATCTTACAGGTCGTTTCCAGCCTTGTGATTCTATGATTCTATGGTTCTGTGATTGGCAGGCAGCAGAGCCCCACACGGCCTTTTGCTCACTCTCCTCTCTCCCAGTGGGAACAGGGGAGAACTGGAAAAAACAGTGTAGAACTCATAGGTTAAGATAAAAACTGTGTACTAGGATAGAAAAAAAGAACGGAAGCAACAATGTGATGATAACAATACCTATCTGTCTGTCC
>NW_024885196.1:0-55523 GCF_019232065.1 Centrocercus urophasianus | reverse complement strand
AGCACTGGAACAGGCTGCCCAGGGAGGTGGTGGAGTCTCCTTCTCTGAGACCTGCCTGGATGCCTACCTGTGCGACCTGCTGTAGGGAACCTGCTTTGGCAGGGGGGTTGGACTCGATGATCTCTGGAGGTCCCTTCCAACCCCTACAATTCTGTGATTCTGTGATTCTGTGAACTCTAAGAATCAGCTAAGTTCAGCCACACAGATTTAAGTAGGTAATATAAAGATTTTCAAGTTCACTTGTACATCCTAAGATGGTACTGCCTCAGCACAGACATTTGGTGTGATGCCAACACAGTCTTCATATTCTTTCACAACAGTGGCTGCTGACACTGTTCAACCATCTTCTCGGAGAAAATCCTTCCTGCTTCAGCCACTGGTTTCTGAAACACAACTTGAGAGTTCTGTATGTTTGTCTTAAGTTCTGCCACCCACCCCTGTAGAGTGCCAAAGGACAACTGCACTTTTGGTAGGCTACTAAAGGCCTCTGACCTCAAGAGGATGACCTGGCACTTTGCTCAAGGCTGGCACTGAAAACCATGATCATTGGAAGAGATGTGTCTATATACATATGCACATGCATATACATACACACATATATGTATTTAATTTCAAATAGTTCTGTCTTTGCTTTTGTACTTCTGTCCCGAACCCTCTCCTTTCATGAGGCAACACAAAGTCTCTGCACTCTGCAGACTTTAGCTGAAGTCAGAGATGTTCACTGCTGCTTTTATCTCCTCAAGGTAAGAGAGGGAGGACAACGGGAAAAGAAACTTAAGCAGTACAGAAACGCAGCATTTTCCCTTATTTCTCAGCAAGAGAATGTTACTCCACCAGGCAAGTGCTGCAGGCAGGTGCTGCAAGCAGGTGCTGCTGTCACTAGGGCTCGCAAGAGAGCTGCGGGAGCCAGCACTGGAAAATCGCTTCTCCTCTGCTAATCCCGGGCTGCAACGCAGCTGGCTGTGCCTGTCTGCTGCCAGGAGGAGTGGAAACCTGGGGAAGGCGGTCTGCACGGCAGAGAGCCGCTGTTCCCGTACTGTTGGTGCGCTCTCACTAGGCGAGCCCTTGTATGAACAACAACCCAAACAAACAGCCCTGAGCAGCGAAGTGACCTGCGATCATTTTGTTTTTTCTCATATGGCTTCTCCTGGCACAGTGGATAGCATCACCGCTGGCGTGAGATTAGTGTGAGTTGCGCCTTGACGACAGCACCGTTTTTTGTTGCTATCTTCCTCCTGCTCCTGCATCCCCTGAGAGCACTGTCAGGAAGGGGAATGCGACCAGCTGCTTTTCTAAAGCACACGCAAAGCCATTTCTGCCTGTGATGGCTGTGCAGGGCTGAGACAGCTTGGCAGAATTATTGTGCTGCACAGACTCTTTCCCAGCTGCATGGCCACTGTCAGAAAGCTCTTTGATACGCATTCATTGCCAGCCTGCAGAAATTATTGGTTTGTATTTTCACAGGTGCTGATCCTGTGTATTACCAATCACTGCATCACAGGACACTGGGGAGTGAATGATGAGTGGGAGTAGCCACTGCATCACTATGGACAAGGGAATGCACTCTGCTACTTAAAAGAAAAGAGGAAAAAATTTCTCCTACCTACTGCCACTTAGTTAACATCTCATTTGCATTTGGCTATGCAGCTGCACTCCCAAATTGTGCATCTCTGAGAAGCAGAAGACTCCAAAAAAGTGTTTGGGCAAGCATTTGCTCCACATTCCTGTTTTAAAACTCAGTCCCCTTGTGACTGTCATCTTGATGAGGACATTGCCCTTAGGAAAAGCAGTTTCTGTCAGTCCTAAAAATTGTTCATCATGTTTGATTTGGTTGAAATTGCCCTTTGGGAGCACACTGATGATTCACTAGCAGAAAACTCACTCTGAGCTCAAGACTGCCTTAAAGAAGGGGGCAAAGCAGTAGCCCTGCAGCCCTGTTGAAAAAAAAAGCCTCTTGCTGACGTCAAAGCATTTTACGCCAATGCTTCTTTTCACTTTCAGGCTACCTTAAAGAATTTCTTAGCTTCGTATGGAGATAAAAAGATAAAACAGACACAGTTCCACCCAGGAAATATCACTGTATGAAACAAGAACACATGCATATGAAATGGCTTGACCAAATCTCTTGCCAGGACTGTTTGCACAAGAGCAGAGAAGAGCAAGGAATCAAGGGAAGAAATCTAGGAGTGCAAAAAAATGAAGGAATGACCCTGAATGAATCCAAGAGATCATCCTGGAGAAGAGAAAGGGGAAGAAAAGAAAAAAAAAAAAAACTTTTATGTTAAGATCTGAGGTGGCCTTTGATGACAGGATTAAAACGGGCTGTCCGAAGACATGCTAGAGTTACTGTCCATGGAGGCATTCAGGAACAATGTAGATGTGGCACTGAGGGACATGGCTCAGTGGGCACAGTGATGATGGATTGACAGTTGGACCAGATGATTTTAGTGGTCTTTCCAACCCCAGTGATTCTGTGATTCTACAGTTATACAGATGTTATTTCTTTTTTCCTTTCCCCTGTGTTCAGGATTCTTTACATTAACAAAATCTTGTCAAACTTATCATCTCTCCATTCCCTTCCACAGAGAGCGGTTTAAATTCTCCCATCCATGTAGGACAGGAAGGACGGGTGCTATTTTCCTCACAATCATGGATTCTGCAAGCTACAATTTGAAAAGCTTGTAGAGTGTGTGGAACATCATACTAAAGGCAGTGTATTTGTTCATTGTATCACATTTTGTTTCTATCCTGGAAGTTCGACAGGAACTTTCCTTTACACACTTTTGTCCTTTTTTGCATTTCTGAAGCACTGCTTTCTGTTTGTTATTCCTTCCAGTCAGTACAGAAGTAGGATCAGGCATCAGACTGAAAACTTTCTCCCACAGTGTCACAGTTATCTCTAGAACTTTCTGTGTCTATGACAGGGAAACAGCAGGCTCACTGGCCCACCAGCCTGAAAAAGGGGAGGGGTGGGGGGAAATGTTGATGGTTTATAGGCTGGTTTGGCCTGGTTCTGTGACTAATGGGGCAGGGACAGACCCACACTCTGGGACAGGGGAAAAGGGAAAAAGGGGAAAGTGTAGGGAGATAGATGGGAGATAGGCCTAGAAAACAGAAAAGTGGCAACGATCCAAGGAGGAAAGTTAATTTACTAAATATGATATCAGAATGCAAGGTAACACAATAAAATACAAATTAATTGGAATTGAGGCTAATGAATCAAATAAAATATGAGAGAGGGTGTCAGAAACTGAAGGCCTTACTCTAAAACCAACGGCTGAGGAACAACACCCACACTGCTGGGGCAGCAGCAGAGAGCTGTCTGGTTGTAGAGAGCAACAAAGTCTTCCCTGAGCCTCCTCCAGACTGAGAAGTCCAAGTTCCCTCAGCCTCTCCCCATAAGTCTTGTGCTCCAGGACCTCCACAGCTTCGTTGCTCTTCTCCGTACACTCCAGAGCCTCAATGTCTTTCTTGTAGTGAAGGGCACAAACCGAACACAGTACTCAAGGTGCAGCCTCACCAGTGCTGAGTACAGAGGGACAATCACCTCCCTTCCATTGGAATCAGCCCTTTCATCCAACCTGTCTCGATTCCTTCCTACCTTCAGGTAGTTCGACACTTCCTCTCTAGTGTGGAGTCATCTGTTGTCTTCGTGTCATATGCTCTTCTCCACATACTCCAGGTAGAGCTATATGTTTGCCAGCTTACCTTAGACTATCAGCTGAATACTACAGCTCTCTCATCACCCCAGCGTATTTAGAAGAAGCAAGTATCTCACCACTTCAGACCTCCAAAAGAATTATCTAAGCAGAGCAGACGTAACAGACTACTATTAGAAGCATCACTGAGAGTCCACATGGGAGTACGGTGCAGTGTCCTCCTGATTCTGCTGATCATTGTGGAATATACTCATAGAAACAGATCTTGTCACTTCTGCCAGATTTTCTATCTTTTTTTTTTCTATCATTTGGTATATCAAGATTTAAATGAAGACCTTTTCCAAAACTCATTGCAAAAAGAAAATGAAATAGACATACTCTGGGTTTTATGATCATTTTTCAAGAGGTTTTGTGCAAGCATAAATCTATCCTTTGTTAAAATGTAGAAGTAATGATATGGAAAGTAAAAACAAAGGCTCTTCTCCTCCAGAATGAGAATATACTAAAGGAAAACGTTTTCTTTCAAACTGATTTCATGCATAGTAATTAAATCTACTAGTTAGAAAGTTAGATCAATGAACCAGTTGATATGAGTCAACAGAAAGATGTAGGGGCAAACAACTGCAGGTACAAGTAACCTTGAAGCCTCCCTTTATTTAAATGGAGATAACCTTAGTCAAGTGAATTTCTAGGGGCTTTTTTTTTTTTGCCAGTTAGATGTTAAGGATTAGCATATTGTCTTTAAGTGGCGAAACTAGTATGTAATCTGTAGATACAAAAATAAAGTCTTTATGGAAGTGTGGTTTTGTGCACCATGAAATTCAGTGGTAAACATGTTGAAATTTACCTCCTGTCCCCTGTATTTCCTGTTAGAATTGTATTATTTATCAAGAAATCATTTTCTGAAGGAAATAGTTGCAAGAACGCAGTTCATTAAATTTTTCAATTTTACTCTTAAGTGCATTCATGTATTATTGCCTAGAGGCTAGAGTAACAGATATCATATCAGTATTTAGTGTAAACAGGACCATTTTCACAGAAAAGCTTGGACTCAAGTGTACAAGTTGAGAAGGTGTATTCTTGCTTTTTCATGACACGTAGCATTTAGGCTGAATAGTAATTGTGGCTTTACTGTCATGTACCCTTGTACATGATGTTCTGAAGGCATGTGGTGAAGTATCAAGAAAATATCTGGCAAAAACTGATTGTGGAATTATAGAAAATTCTTTGTACAGAAATATGGCAAGTGAAACTTTCAGTGTTTTTGAGTTTAGAAAGATAAGCTTTGGGTTGGTTGACACCTGCGAAGATTTCTCTTTTGGACAGAACACTTGTGAGAATTGTCATCTGACCTCACCAAGTATTGCATTATCTTTATCTGGTGCCCACATACTGCGCAACTTGTCTTCTTCCTGGCCCACCAGAATGCACAGACATAACGAAACTGGTGGAGACAGCTGGGGTGTAGCCCTTCCTTTCAATTTTGGCACTTAAGGATATTGGGCCTAAGGTACAAAACCAACAACAGAGAGTCTTTTCTTTTGTGCCTGCTTGGGGTGACTGCAGGAAAAGAACAATATGTGTGATATCAAATAGGTGATATCATCACAACTTTGCCAGCAGATGGGGCAGGTCCTATATAATGTCATGTCCATGGCTCTGGGCTGTGCAGTGGGATGGAGAGAGCTGAAATCAGGAAGCTGCTCCCCTCACTGGTGCTACAGTGGGCAGACAGTGTTACAAACTGCAAAATAGAGAGAGACCACAATCCTTCGCTGTCCCAGGGGTAGGCAGAGCAATGCCTCAGCAACAAACACTCCCAGCCCTTGCTCCCCATCAGCTGCCCAGAGGCCATGTTCCTCAGCTGCTGCAGGTGCACCCTTCCTGGCTGCCTGAGCCAGGAAGAGCCAGGGAAACACTGGCGATGCTGTGGGCTGAGCACCAAGAACTGCTGCCAGCAGCCCCACAGCACAAGCCAAACAAGATCTCTTTCAGTTACCTGAGTCTCACAGATAAGCTCAATTGGAATCCAGGCACAAGTTTATAGTGGACTCTGACAGCGCCCAAATTTGTACAGTAAGGGTTAGTGAGGTAACAGTCGTCTCTCACTGATGTCACAACTCCTTGGTCGATGACCTCACAGTCTAGCCTGGACATCCATCACCCTCCATCAATGATTTTTCAGTGATTTTTGTTTGTATTGGTAATATATTTGGGAAAATAAAAATTGCACTTTTACTATCTCCACAACAATCCATCTTCTATGAACTGTTTATACTTTCTGAAACTTGGAGACACACTTCATTTCCTGTTCTGATTCAGATGCAATACAAATTGGTGGCAATTTCTACGTCAGGCTTGCTTCTTATACTGAGTGATCAAAGTAAGTCACTTGCTCACGCTTTCATTATCAACCTACTCTACAGGACCTGCTTTAACAGGGGGCTGGACTAGATGATCTCCAGACATCTCTATCAAACCCTACAATTCTGTGATTCTGTGATTTTTTAAGATGAGATTTGAGTTCTTTTAAAGACAGGGACAGATATTTCCCTCCACCAGCTTTCTCAAGTAAGGCCACAACTTCCTTACAATCATTCCTGCTACACTGTATCCAAGCAGAGATGTGTGAAAATGGAAATATGTTATCAGTTTCTCATTTTGGTTATATGTCAGAACCTAATCGGAATTGATACTGAAGGACAGGGACTGTTAACTTGAAGAGGCCTCGGGCTGCACAGGGGAGGAACCCATCTGGCCGCACTGCAGTCATATCAGCAGGCCCTGGACAAAGTGCAGCACCAGCTGCTGCTGCCAAAAGGGAGCTGGTTGCTGTTTAGACCCCCTGTGTCTCTAACAAAGTCATTCCTGATGAGAAGTAAAAATAATGTGCCGTCCAAAGCAGCTGCCGGGTTCTTGTTCAGAAAGTTCTAATTCAAGAACAAGGAGGCATTCACTAAAATTAGACACTGAAAGTACAAAAAATATAAGGTTTTCATACATCATATACAATTAAGTTGTTTTCCCTGTAATACAGCAAGTTAAGGCCAGGAACTCACCAAGATTATAAAGTGCTCAAGTGCACAGTTTTGATATCCAAGTTGCCCTAAACTGACTAAAGACAGAGGATTTGAGGAGCCAATTAATCTCTGTGTTATGGTTCTATGTTTCTTGTTTGTTTGTTTGTTTTTACTTTGGGTTTCAGTATTCCACATCAAAACATCATGTAGTGTACGGGGTATTAAAGTGTTAGTGCCCAATCCCAGGTTCCTATCCCTGTACATTACAGCAGTCACGGGATCTGGCCCTTCCGGGTGGGGGGGGCGCTCTCTTGCTGCCTGGCAGTGGGTGCTGGAGGTGCTTTCCTGGCCGTTCCAAGCTTTTCAGGTTTGAATCGGTTCCGGGAACTCTCTCTCTCTCTCATCTTGTCTGATTTACTAACCTCAATTTCAATTAAATTGTATATATTGTGTTATCTTGTATTCCAATATTATAGTAAAATAAGTTTTCCTCCATAGATTGTTGCCACTGCTCTTTTCCTCCCTTCCTTCCTTCCCATTTTTTGTGGGACTGGGGTGGAGTGGGGAGGGCAGAGGCCTGTCGCCCCTGTCACGGACATAGATTGATCTGGTCAACTCTGTGACACTCTGTTTTAAGAATTTGGAACAATCTGGCTATCAGAAACTGGAGGACAGCTGGTGCAGAACAGGAACTTTCAGATAACCATCTTCAAGCTAAGCCTTAAAACAGGCCTTCTGCCTGTTTTAAGAAAAAAACTTGCCTTGACTGAACCTGTTTCAGAGACCAGAAGGACTGAATCATGTTTGCTAACTTCTGTAAAGTCTGTAAAACATTGCTTAATTTTGTAACTAAACATGAAGTGGTCAAATACCATGTAAAATATGGGCTGAACCACTGGCTGGATGATACACAAACATCCTTGAATAGTGTGCATTCCTGTGGGATACTGTATTGACACCTTCCCCTGAGGATGTGTATGAGTTGGCATGGCAGTGGCTGAGTTTAAACATCAATTAGCAAGATTTTGATTAGGAAATGCTTTTCCATTTCCATTGTTAGGATGTTGTGGCCTGTGTGCTAGCTGCAGCAGTGGGAAGAAGGGGAAAAATAAATTGGGAAAGGGGGCACCAAGCTTCTACCTAAGAAAGGACCCTTCCTTTCTCAATAACAGTCAGTCCCTAATGCATAACCAGGCCTTCCTGCCTGCTCCAGGCATTTGCTGTCATTACTGCAGCCTTTAACAAATATTTGTATAGCCTGGAGCCCAACACTTAGTGGCTTTGCATGGGGACATCCTAAGCATGCCCTCCTGTCACTCCTTTCCTTTACCACAGACTTGGCAGGGAGTAGCCTTTAGCCAATCACAGATTTTACTGCAATTTGTTGGCTGGGGATTGGAGCCAAGGAGGCAATTATCTATTAGTTGCTAGTTGCTAGGAATGTAGCTTTACACCATGAGGGAGAGAGCTCAATCTCTAAAGGACCAGCTGTTCCATACTATTCAGGAGAAAGGAAGAATTTCCAGAGCTGAAAGTTCTCAACTCCAACTCCTGGGGAATATTTAACACTTGGAGTTCTCATTTCTCAGTAGACTATGCTGGAAACTGATCCCATAAAGAAGGCCCACACCTTAGCTTTGCAAGTAATATACTTCAACTGTTTTCCCAGTACAGTGTATACCAGTACAGTCATGGTCATTTAGAATGGTATTGCATAATACTCGGACATCTACAGAAGGCTTTCTTGGACTAGGATTGCTGCTGTTAAAAGTATTGCATTAATGTATAAACAACACAGAGAACATCTTGAAATAATATCTGTTATTTATACCATCAGCCAGGAGCCTTCCAGCTGTCTGTCCTGGCTGAGGGCAGCCAAGCCCTTCAGATCATGGTCAAGCTACTCCAATACACCTATTTATTTATTGTATTTATTTACATGCTTATTGAGATTCAGGAATGGGTAGGATTTAACAAGCCTGCTATGACTCAAAATAGATAGTCACCAGAGATATTATTTAACTTTATTATTTAAGAAGCTGCTCACTTCTGCAGATTGTGAGAAAATGCTCCTGTATGACTGTCTTGCTTTTCAGCTATTGTAGAACATTAGAGCTCTACTGAAGTTAAATTTCCTCCAGAAGTTTTATAATTTAATGTTGGTTAAGATCTGTCAAATTATAAGGCTAATAATTTTTATTCCCGACTCTGCCATTGACTTGATTACCAAAGAAATGTATTTCACTTTTGCTTTATCGTCTCCATCTGAAAACTTACTGATGTTAAATAGTATTCAAAGTGCTTTCCAAGCTTGGAGATAATTCACTGTACAAGTTCTGAGCATAGTTGTTATAACCTTGACCTACCTTAAAAGCAAAGATTGTGTTAAACCAAAGGTCTGTTTTGAAGACACTAGAGCTGAAATAAGTAAAAATGTAATATTTTTGCAAGAACGCTACTAGGCAGCTTGGCATCTCATTGTTTCTGTTTTGTATGACTAGAGGGAAGTTAAATAAACACACAAGAAAGGCTGCATACAATGAAGCAGGGAGTGTGTTTGACTGGGCCCAGAGACATTTGTTCTTTTTGAGCTCAGTTGCTCTGTGGGCCAGAAAACTTCTATTCATTGCTGCCAATCTGGAAATTTTTCAGCTTTTGAAATAAACAACAAAATAAAAATAAGATAGTGCTTAATAAATGGGACACTGACAAGTGTTAATCTGTTTTTCTTTATATAAAGAAATACCAAGTCATTCTGCCATTTCTTCTAGCAGCTTCCTTTCTTGCAGTCCCTTGTCCCCCACTGATGGGTTAGAGCAAAATAATCATTGTGTCAGTTTAAAACCGATATTTTAATACCTTTTTAATGTCTATGTCTTGTTGATAAGTAGAATGATCTTTTTTGTGTTCCACATTACATATGAGAGAGCTTCCTGTAGATATTACACAAGGCAGACCACACTTATGCCCAAGGAAAATATTAGCAAGAAATATCTGTAAGGCTTTGTAGCGGAGCAGCATTTGGGTTTATGAGTAGGAAAGTAGTTGTTTATGTAAGTACATTGGGGAAGCTGTTTGTGGGAAGAAGCCAAGTCTTCTGTCAGAGTAGCTGATAAGTTCAGAAAGGAAATGAGTTTCATCAGGTCGCTTAGACCAAGCAATGATGTTTGCAGGTGTAATAACGCTGCTACTGCAAACATGTGCACATTTACAACAGATCTTCAGAGCTTCATATACACATGGCCCGTGATTGCCTTCTGTCTGTTTGATTACATAGATCCTGGTGTGATGTTAAATTTTGAGAAGTCCAGTATGGACAGGACTTAATCAACTAGGGTCTAACAGAAACCTAATACCTGGAACTTAACTGACCTTATTACATGCTTTTTGAAGCAACGGTAAAAACCTAAGTGCATTTGAGCACATACCAGAAGTATAATTTGCATTGTGTGGGAATAAACTATGAAGCTGATTAGCAACACAATGTGCTGCTGATCAGTGAGTAAGAGAGGTCAGAGCTAATAGCCTTTGTATACTAGCTTACAGTCTTGTGGCTTCGTGGGTGGTTTCTGATCAGCTGCATGGAAGTACTGTTTTGCTTGTCAGACAGTATAAAAAAAAAAAAATAGACAATATAACAACAGAGATATCACAGTGAGAAGGGTCAAAGTCCATGTCTGAAGAAAACAGTAGAGGCTGGACAAACACACACCGCTAGAAGGCAGCCCAGGCCTAGGATCACTTAATCCATAGTATTGGCCACGTCTCACAACCCAATGCAAAAGGTCTGATGCTCAAGAGACTTGTGAGGTCTGATAAATGAGGTAAGTCTGTGTGCAAAGCAGTGATGCTTTTCTTCAGCTTTGTTATGTGCTGAAGCTTTTTGGTTTTTTGTTTTGACAGAGCTGCTTGTATCAGCCTTGCATTACTGAGAGGCCAAGGAGATGCTGTTTTCCACCACTGTTCCACAGCATGGATGGTCTTTGAAGCTAACTTGATTATTAACTATTGAATATCTGGATACTACTGCTCTAAATAGACTTAAAATATACCACTCCTGAAAACGGGCTGTAGGCTGGAGAAAGGAACAAGCATCTCCCCAAGTGAAGACCATCACTAGCAATATCTCCTCCAGCAGGCTCTCTCACAAAGGCTCACTAAGGAGTGCTGAGGAGCAGAAGAATCAGGGTGGAACATCCCTTCTCCCAACCAGAATAATCTAGGAATACATTTAAATTTCAATCTTCTGGAACTAATGAAACTATCTTTTGTCCCTCTATGAAATGTTTTTGGGTAGAAAAAAATGAAGATGACAAGGACTTCATATCATAAGTTACTCCACAACACCACAAAAACATAGGTGAAGATCAATAGCTCCACACCGAGCACTTTCTGTGTGAGACATTGGCATACATGAGCCATATATGCTGTTGCTTTTCAGACCTTTCTTATGGTTGTATCAGTCATGTCAATAATGACCAGAGAATGAAAGTGTTCAGCAAAATTTCATCTAACTCCCTGACCCAATTATCTTCATCATTAATCAACTGTCCCAGAACGCCAGCAAGCTAGCTAGTTTCAGTGCATTTCCCTCCTGATGCTGATGTCTGTGTAATTGACATGTATTGAAACTGATGTCTGTGATTCTGTGCTATGAAACAGTCCAGGAAAAAAAATTATTTGCAATATTAATGCTTTTACGGGCACTCCCAGCCAAGTTTTTTAGAGCTCCTTGTGAGCACAAATTGATTAACCTGTATAGTGAAAATTGAAGTGAAGTGGCTTTGACTATTGTCCCCTTAGGTTTAAAGTAAGAGTGTACAAGCTGGTTTTGCATACATTTATTTCTAGGTCAAGCCTTGCATTTTTTTCCAGCATCAATATTCATTAGAGAAAGAAAAAATATGCAAACACAGAACACAGTGAATTAAAATTTGCTCTCAGCAATGGCCCTGAAACGTAAGTCTTTCAAAAGAGCCAGTAAGAGCTACAGTAATACCTTCAGAGTTAATAAAATAGACAAAGCAATTTAACATGTTTGGGTCAGTGAAGCACAGTTATGAAGGATACTCACTGATGTTGCATTAGACTGGAAAGTCATTATAAAAATCCAGATGCGGTCTATTTCACAACAAATTAAAATGTGAAACCAGAGCTAAATGTCATTGTACCTACATTTAACTCTACACTGCTGCCGTATGACAAGTGACTTCATATCTATATAACTATATCCCCGGTTATGAGCCTCTCATCCCATGACCATAGATTTTGTCAATGAGGATGGGATGATGGTTTTCAAAGGGTTTTCAGCCTTCAGAAGAACCTTAGCATAACTGCTTTTCAGCTCAGAATACTGAGCTCAACAGATGACTGCGTTATTGCATTTGCTGTTAACATAGACATATTCAAAAATACATGTCTTTCCAAGCTTATTTTGTCTATTCACCAAATTGAGGTCCAGAGAACCAAGATATTCAAATGATCAAGAACTCTAATGTTTGTGTGGGTACTGGATGAAGTTGAGTACCTGGGAGAACATTGTATGTATGAGGAAATACTGAGTACCTGATTAGCCAAAACCTTGCTCAGTATCACTAAGAAGGACATTTGCCAACTTTGTCACATCCAATTTCAGCTCAGACTTAATCTGTGTTCCACTATACTCTCCATACTCCTTTTGATAGTTGTTTCAGAAATACAGGCATTAGCCATTTTGTTTGCCCATTTTTCTTCCAAAAGTTCAGTACTTGGCTCCTGATTTTAGAGAGTACTGTCTGTTTTCATGCACTCTCTCCAGTTTGTGAAGAACTTTTCAAAGCTAATGTCATTCCAAAATCTTACGCTTCTCTCCAAAGTTTACTTCATCTGTCTGTGTTGACTCTCAATCATCATAATAACCTATGAAACAATGATTAGCACAAGAGCTCAGCTTGAACCACTCTAAACAGGGACCTAAACAGTATTCTCCTAGTTTCAGTGAGATTATCAACTGGGAAAACATCAATAGCTTAATTAAAACTGGATCCATAATTGACTAAACAGATAACAGGTTAGATCTCCCGCATAAAAAAAAAAAGCAAAGTAGTTTGGCCCAATTTGTTCTTGACACATACACTCACTTCTTCTTTTTACCTCTTTTTACTATTCTAGAAAAAAATAATTAAAAATACATTTACTAATTTTTAGTATTTTCTGTTTTCTACCTGGGTACCAAAGTTAAATCAGCTGAACTAGAAATCCCTGTGATACGATATGCATTTCCCCCAATCCTCTGGGAGCACAGAGTCCTTGCTGAACCCTTAGAGATAATCACCAACAATCCAGAGCAGCCTTGGCTGGTTTCTGAAATCCTCTGAATTCTATCGTGTCCCTCTGAGCTGAACATATCTATTTTATATAAGTAACCACTGACTTTTGCTATACTCCCTGATCTAATTTGCATTTCAATTTTTTTCTGTTAAAATTAATTTTCTCACATATCTAGACATAAGTAATCTTTTTCAGGGAGAAAGTTAGGCAAAGATGGCAATTATTTTCAGTCTTCTCTGCAAATGGCTCCTTTTTTTTATTCTTCCCATTAAATAATGGGAAGCTTTGTATTCTCCTTTTCTACTTGATATTGCTAATAAGGGAGAAATGTCTTGCCAAGGTAGTGATTTTAAATGCTGGATTAGAACTTGGACCTGTGGTGCTAAGTCATTACTTTGAGAATAATTTAAAGAGGAACAGGGAAAGAATCAAAGGAGAAATACAGTGAGCAATTGTTGTATAAAAGACAGGGCAGAAAAGGAACAGAAGAGATGGAATAAAGTGTCACGTAAAATAACATCTCAGTAACTGACATATTTTATCACATACAGTTTAAAGATTTCTTCTGTGTGTGAAGACAAAAATAAAGCTAATCCAGTAAAACCATACTGATGTTTTAAAATTATTCCAATTTCTGGAGACATGTAAGGGAGTAAAGGTTACCTCTATCATTTTAAAAAATAGTTGCTGTGGTTTCCCAAAGCACCACATGAGTCATCCAAGCCATTTTTTGTTGGTGCGGTAGTAGAGGTCACTTTTAACTCACTTGATGTCGGCACTGACCCTTTGATACCTGGTATACACACTCAAGCCAATCTCTGTCTGAAATGCACCTACAAAGACATGGCTGATAGAAGTGGGTCATTGTTTTGCCCAGACCCACTGCCTCATGTGGTGTACTGGCCAAGTCCTCTCCAGCTTTTCAGGCGCCAGGATTTCACTGCATCCTCCTCCTAAGAGAAAAATGGGACAGGTTCTCTACTGATGTCTCCAGAGCAGGAATAGGAGTATGTCCATTGAGTACACACAGTGCAGAACAGCCAGCTCGGGAGTAACATTAACACAAGGACTCTTTGTTATTTGTCCTCTTTGGGAATTCATTGTTATTCAGTGCCACAGAACTGCAGGGCAGGTGTCATGTTAAAGATGCTGATCTACAGTGATGTGCTGTTTTTTTGACTGCTCTCAGTATGCCCAATGCTAAAAACAGCAGAAGAGAGCTGATCTGATACTATCTACGTATTTGTTACCAATGGAGACTGCATGGATGATTCGTAGAGAATTGTCCCTACACCTGCCCCTTAGTGCTTCCCTGTCTTTTTTAGTTGTGTGTGCGCTGGTAGAAGCTATCTGTCTGTCTGGGAGAACTAGAAGGCACTTAGCATGCAGTGCTTGCACTGCGCTCCTTGGATAGCTTTAGATTCTTTGATCTGACTTCATATTTCAAATTTATAGAACAATATTGAATTTTAACTATCCAGGAGAAGCTTGGCAGCCTGTTTATTCCACACAGCAGACATATGGAACAAGTACAGTGTGGATCACTTCAGAGTAAAGCTGTTACTGGGAGCTCAGCAGCCTTCCACTACTCCATTAATTAATGTTCTTTCATATCATTGATCTCCAAGGGCTCTGTCCTGATTTAGAGCTTTAGCACTGAGCCTTGGACTTCATATCAACTTTTATTAATATAACTGCCCAAGCATGCAGGATGATTTATATCTAAAAAAAGAGAAACAGATCCATGTCTAAAGAGTTAATGATTTTAAAAAGCGAGATCAGAGAGGAAATGGGAGGGAGGGATAGGTTATTGTTCTCTGTGTTCAAAGAATTCCTCTTAGCCTACTTATTTGTCCCTAAAAGGCACTGGGATTTGCTACACTTTCTTTTCCAATAATCAGAATGATGAACAACAGCTGAACCAAGGCACTTTTAAATTCTCTGACAGCATAAGTAATCACTGGCTTCACTAACTGAGAGCCAGAGCTCCACCACAGCAGATCTTTAAATCAAGAAATAAATTATATTCGAGTTCTTCACAGATGTATATGTGTGATGCAGGATCCCATGGGTAGCATCTTCTGGCAGCTGGTAGGAAGAAGATGGGGCTATTTTATCACAGTGGATTTTTTTCAGTCAGTATTTTCTCCTGTTTCAGTCTTGTTCCAGGAATGCATGTCTATTTCAGAGCGCTTAACCATATGCTCACCCTGCAAAATGACTTCTCCTTGTATCCTGTAACTTCGTAGTGACCCACGTACATGAAAAGAGTTTGAATTGGACTGAAATCAAAAGCAGGATTCAGCATGGTGTTGAACTGGATCCCATCTTCATTTTGCTGCATCATTATTAAGCTACATGGAATCATAGGATCTTTCAGATTGGAGAAGGCCACTGAATTCATCTAGTCTGACCACATGAACATGAAGAGCATCCTGAGTTCACTGGGCTCTTCTCAGTCCCAATCCTATATGCTCAGGAATGCCAAGGATTGGCTAGGATTCTTACATAACCACAGCAGCTTTGATGTGGTTTGGTTTATTTATAATAGTTAGCTCTTATGAATAATGATTCTTGCTTCAAAGAGTTCAGAATTAGTTTCAAGTTCTTGGCCCTGCTCTACTCAATCTCCAGAAAAATATCTTGTTTACTTTTGCATTTCTCATGCAAGTGTGCATGATGACAATACCACATTCCCTGCACTTTCCTGCAGCTTGATTCACTGCCTATTGGTCAGAACAATACCATCAATGAGAAAATTAACTTGCTGAGTGGCAGGCAATTTCAGACATGAGCCTGAAGTTCATCCTGAGCCTTTTGTCCTCTACTGTGTATTTATAGAGGCTCTTGCCACTGGCGTTGATGAAATATTTACAGGTGAAATCTTCGACTTTTATTGGCAGACAAATATTTTAGGTAGCAATTAAACTTCAAAATAGGGCAGTGACAAATCTGGAGTTGTGAAAAAGAAGTTCCTTTGGACGGAAAAATTTTTTCTCTTGAATCTATTCACTTCATTTCCATTGACATATACAGGAAGTTTGCCCAAGGGCCCTTGAAGAGAGAATAACTATTTGTGCCAGTATTGCATAAAGATTTTAAAAGCATTGTGTTTCACCAATGTGATCTGAGTTTCTGTCCTGAGAGAAAAGCACTGAGCAATTGGAAAAGAAGAGTCCAAAGAAAGAAGCTCAAAGAGCTTTTCCAGCTTGGGTGGGTGATTCTAAAAGCAGCATTTCAAGGTCAGAAGGCAGCACAAATGAATAAAGCTTGTGTTTTTGAATTAAAATGGATTTTTACATTACTAACGTATCTGAACTGCGTTCACCTGCACTGTGGTCCTTTGAAGATACAGGTGGTGTGTAATACCATATGTGGAGACTTCGTGGCGCAATTAGTTCATCATTTCATCTTTTCAAGGATGTGCTTTAATCTACCTTATTGTTTCCTCCTCAGCCATTAATTTCAGGACCCTAATCATTTTTTATTGCTCTGCTGAAGCCTTCTAATTTCCAGCAGCTAGAACTTAAACCTGTATGTCCAATGCAGTTACAGCAAAGTCTCTAAGAGCTACAAAGAATTTTGATTACCTCTTTGGTCTTTAACTGCAGTTCAGCTTTGCTTTATTTGCTGGTAGTATTAAAATGACATATTATGACATATTATTTGCCCACCATCGTAAAAGCCTGTGCTCAAATTATTATCAAATTATTTGCATTATGTGAGGGCAACTAGCATTTTTTCTAGTACATATTTATTTTTTTGGTCCATATTTCTAGCCTTTTTCCCTTAGTCATGCGTTTTCCAAATTTGTTACCCAAGACAGAAGTTTTAGACCAATTAACAGCTGTAATCAGCTGCTCCAGGTCATGTGAGCAGTCATCTTGCCTCTCTGTCAGGTAGCACTCTATGCTGTATATGTCTAAAGCAAGATGAAATTAATCCCATTTTCCATCTCCCACTACAGCCCCATTCAGAGTCACACACAGGTATAATGGATGCCTAGTTTCAGCTATTGTAGCTACTCTGATATCTGAGATGGGGGTGACAAATGAGCTGAGTCATTATTCATTTCCTAGGATATGCACAGACAGCAGGGAATGCTTACAACATGGTTTACCTTGTTTAGTTGACATGGTGTTGTCAGGTTGATGTCCTAGATGTTGGGTAGATGGTCCAAGTGGTCTTATCCAACCTTTATGATTCCATGCAGTGCTTACAAGAAAGTTTCCTACAATAGGCCAATTGCAGCATTAAGTGTCTTTGGCCCCTTTCATATTTTTCTGCTATAACTGGGAGAGCCAGGATCCTGCCTTTTGTATTGCATGTGGACAGAGCCCAGCACAGCTGTTTCAGGTGCCTAAGGACTTCCTGGGTGTGAATTAAGAAATAATAATAGAACCAAATAGGTTTATTGTTTTTTCTAAATATTATTGAAGTGGCCAGGGACTTTAACTCTAATGGATGCTTACCTGACTGTATGATCAAGCATGAACATATTCTGTAAATGTCTTTCCTGCAATTGATGCTAAGGAATTTAGCTGACTGCTATTCCTAAAAGCAATTTCAGCTCTTTAAAGCAGATCTGTAGCATGGGATCATAAGAAAGACTGAAATGCAGTGAGTAGATGTGTTGAACCCACCAAACACCACAAGATTTCCAGACAGGCAATTTTAATTAAAGCAGGCTCTTATAACCTACCACTGTGCCCCAGTCTCCTCTCCTTAAAACAGAGATCATAGCAGAGCCGTACTCCACAGGGTAAAACTTTGAAAGGGAAAATAATGTTCCTTCAGTGCTGCTCTAGTGTTATGTCCATCTCTCCTGGTCATTAGCAAATCTGCCCAGGCCCTCAACTAGCAGGGTCCTAAACTGCAAAATTCTGAGCACTGTGATGTCAGGTGGAAATAAGGCTTCACTAGCTATATGCTACTTTGTAAGACATAAGCAGCTTCCCTCCAGGTACAAAGGTGAGTGAGATAGCCTGGCAGCTAGGTTGGCCTGGACACTCAGGATCGCATTCCTAAAATGGCAGAACCAAACCCAGCAGATCAGAGTGCCAGTCACAAGACTTTTTCAAGTCTGCACAAAGTTTTACATTACCTTGGGCTTCACTTTCTGTACTTCTCGCTTTAGGAACAAGCAGTAACAAACAGTGAGGAAAAAAATAGAAAAGAATAAATAAACTGAAAAAAAGCCACCATGTTTTCATAAGATAAATAGTCTCAAAGGGACATGTGTATAAATACTTCTCAAAGGGATAGAGGGCTCTTTTTCCACCCAGCTCTTGCAAAACAACTGGCTTCATCATATTTTGCTTTTCATTTGTCCTACTTCTTGAAACAGCATCTTTGCTGAGATTTTAAAAAATGGCACTGACCTCTATTTACAGTTCTGAGCTTTTCTGCTCATGGATGACTCTGTACCCAGAAAAATGGGAGATCTCACACTGCTGAGATGGATCCAAGTTGAAGGAGGGAAGATTTAGGTTGGATGTTAGGGGGAAGTTCTTTACAAGGAGAGTGGTTAGGCCCTGGAACGGGCTGCCCAGGGAGGTTGTGGATGCCCCATCCTTGGATGTGTTTAAGGCCAGGTTGGACGGGGACCTGGGCAACCTGATCTGAATGTGTGTGTTTGGTGGCCCTGCTAGGCAGGGGGGTTGGAACTACGTGATCCTTGAGGTCCCTTCCAACCCGGGTGATTCTGTGATTCTGTGATTCTGTGATTCTGTGCTGGGCACACTGAGATGTTAACAGTCTTTGTATTGTGACTCAGGCTCTTCTCGTCACATCCCACTGGAAATCCCTGCCTGATTTGAGATGAACTAAAGAACAATCCTATGTTTACACAGTCCTGACTGTCTCACAGGAATAAGGGACAGGTAGGATCTCAAATGTCATCCCCAGCCACCACACATCATGGAGTTCATTCCATAAGCTGACCCTTTCTGTTATAAAAACAGAGGGATTTTTGTCCTCATTGCCACTGCTAAAGGGGTCTTCCAAACCCTCACTGCTGTGACACTCAGCAATATTATTTTATCTTCCAGCCCACATGAGTTTATATCTAATTGTTCTTTCAGCTGTATCCCTTAAATGAGTTCATTCTGATCTTTCTCTGTTGTTCACTCGCTGCTGTATTTATAGCTGACAGCCACGTCCCTTCTCACTCTTCCTTTGCCAGACCAGACAAGCCTCAAGCTCAGCCTCTTTCCAAACAGTGAACTCTCCATCTCCTGGTCACCACCATGACCTCTCTCTGTCACTGCTGCAGTATGAACTCATCGTTCTTTTCAAACAGGCAATGAGAGCTGTGCAGCATGCAGGCATGCTTAACACTTTCCTGCTGGAAATATTTTCCTTGAGACACACCAGGACTGCCTTTGCCTTCCTCACATTTTTATGGCCCATGCATAGCTTTTATCTGTCTGTTGCACGAGTGTCTCTTTTCCTCTGTTATTTCCTGCTGATGAACTCCCAGCTTACAGCAGAAATCCATCTTATTTCTCCCTGAGCTCCTATTCTAACAAAGTATTTCACTTTCTAATTCCTGTTTAGACAGCTTCCAGAATCCTGCTGAAATCAACAGGAATCAACTGATGTTACCCTGATCACACTGAAATCACCGAGGTTTTGTAGCATACAATAGATTTAGTTAATAACTGAGTTTTCTTTAAGATGGTTGCAATAGAAATATTATCAGCAGGAGAACAGATACCATAACTCTCAATAGTTCTAATAATTACTCCTGGAATAGTAAATCAGAAATTGCTTTTAGAGGCCTAGTAATGCATTCTGAAAACAAAGTAAGCATGCACACTGTTCTGACAGTATCTATTCTTTTAAAATAACCCTAACTCATCAGCCCTGTGCTGTATCTGCTCTTTTCCAAAGGGATAAAATCTGACACAAGGACAGAAAAAAGTAAGGCAAACAATTTATAATAATGCACCAATTCTGCTTTTTTTTCTCAATGAGTCAGAACTAAGTGGAACTGTATTAAAAATAGAATGGTCTCTTTTATCCTGCTGTTTCTCGTAAGTCAATATTGGTACCCACAGAGTACTTCAGTTTTCTGATTTCATATTTTGAAACTTGCAAAGCAATCTTTACAGAGAGGGCAAATTTGGTTGGGTTTGGTTTGGTTTGGTTTTACTTTGCTTTTATGTAATCTGTCCAACACAATTTGTAACATTATCTGAATGTGTCATACAATTGCATGACACTTGTATGACATTTGCATCCTGGTCTTGTGGTTGGCAGCCCTGCCCACTGCAGAGGGGAAACTAGATGATCTTCAAGTTCCTTTCCAACCCAGCCATTCTGTGATTCTATGATACACTTATCTTAGTGCTGCAGTCCAGCCCTTCTGTATAGCTGAATTATCACAAGATGACACTATTTGAGATATCACTCAAAAATAAATAAACAAACAAACAAATAAATAAATAAAGCACAAGAGGAAGAGAAATTTCTGTGGTGCAAAGATAACACTGATTTGTGACTGAGTTATTTCTAAACAAACCAAAAGCAGTTTATCAGTTCTTGGAACAAGACTGCAAGCACATATCTGATTGTTAGGTCCTGCAAGATAATAAAAGAGTGTTGTTTTACTTCCGTTTTGCTTGATAAAAGTTGAATAATATAGCAAGCTGCAACATCAAAACGAGATTGCATTGTAATAATTATGAGAGCATATTAATTTTCTTTCAGGGCACTCATTTTCTTGGAATGTTACCAAGGATAGACGACTTTTCTTAATACCAGATAGAGAAGCCCCTACTGCAGGAATGGGTATGAGAAATGGGAAAACAGAACCACTGGGAGTGGTTCTCTGTGGAGGCCCATTGCAGGGTCACAGATGAGCTGTGCGGGCCTGTACTTGGTCTGTTCTCCCTTCAGTTGAAAAAGACTCAATTCTAATATTATATTCTTTCCTTACCAAAAGACCCAAAATACTTTCAATCACCTAGTGGTAACTAGATTTTCCCTGAAAGAAATACACTGGATGAAAACTGATACGTATCTTACAAGAAGCCCAAAGGCAAAGGTGACATGGAAATGAGGTTGTGTACTAACGATAAGAGGGCAGTACTTGAGATGTACTCAAAATCTCAACCTGAAGACATTGCTGGATATTATAACATCAATCAGGGGTTTTAAATAATGTCAAAATCCCTCCAACCCCCAGAAAATTCAAGATTCATAGTGTCAAAGGTAACTCTGTGAAGTGGGTGCTATATATTGAAGGACAATCACAAAGAGATTTAACCTTAGCATTAGAGTTATGAACACAAAATTCAGTGAAGACAGTGAAATGCCCAGGTACTCCCTGGGAAAAAAAAAAAAAAAAAAAAAAAAAAAATTGATCAGGGAGAAAAATGCAAAGATTAATGTTAACAAAGATTAAAGTTAACAGAAATACTTTCATTATGTAGATTAGCTGTCGGGTTTAAGGGAGTGCAAGGCTAGAGAGCGGAGGCCAGCAGAATCCTGTGGAGTGGCACAGGCCATTGCAGTCTTCCCAGAAAGCTGGATTAAGCATGTGTTAAGTAGAGATAACTAATCTCATAAAGACTTCAAACGAGGGTGAGTTCATCACCTTTGCTGGTAGCTGCTCCAATGTTTAATTAACCTCAACCAGGAAGACATCTCCTCTTTCTAATTTATATTCCTCATGTCACAGTATCATAGAGGACAAGGGTAAAAGTAATCCTGAGAAACCTCTTGGTCCATATTTCTGCAGGGAGGGATTGGCTTTGCCTAAAATGTTGATATATTTAACATCTGATCTTAACAGCCTCTGCAGTCACAAAAAAGACCAAGACATGGTTGCTGCAGCCATCAGGCTGTCTCTGATGTTAATCTCTTTAACAATCTCCTTCTCATTGATGAGCGCCAGATATAGCAATGCTTCACCTATGGTGTGTCTGTCCAATACTTGAAACAGAACACTGTCATCAGTGGACTCCAGGAATCTTCTGGACTACCTGCAGCTCACCATGTTGTTTTCCCAGCAGATATCTGGGTTGTTGAAGAGCCCCACCAGGATGAGAGCCTGTGAGTACGACGTCTCTTCCAGCTGAAGAATGGCCCTCAGCACAGTCTCCAATTACTAAGACCCTTCACCTTTTTCTAGTGCGATCAACACCTTCCACTTACCCTTGGGTGACTTCCAGATTCTGGAGCTCCCTGCAACCATGGACCTGAGTAGCTCTCTCTCCTCAGGTGGTCCAACTGGGTGCACTTGTCAGCCCAGAAAGGCTGTGGCCCTTCCATCCGAGTTTCTGCCTCAGTCCAGCTCTTGCAGCAGAAGATCATCGTGTTAGTTTTCATAGGGTGCCACACCCTCAAATTCCCAGATGAGAGGAGAAGCCTGCCTAACTCCTCGGCGAAAGCAAGGGAGCCCCAAACCTCTCCCCCATCCCTCGCCCCCCTCCACATGAGGAAAAGTGGAGCCCTTGCAGTGACAGCTCTAACCATGAAGTTTTTATTACTGTCTGCTACATCAGTGATGAAAACATTGTATGATATCAGTCAAGGAGCTGATATCTGGGCAAGCCCTCATTCAGGAACAGCTACATTAACAACTCTATTTCAAGGTCTGTCAGTGAGTCAGATCTTCATCCATCTGTTTTGTGCATTGTTGATTCGTTTTAATGTGAGATTTTAATCAGAGTGTCAGGCAATATTAAGTGAAATGCTATGGAGAGATCTAAAGGTACCACCTCCATACAGTTGTCTCAATCATCCAAATCTATAATCTTATAAAAAAGAGATAATAGACTTGTTTAACAAGATGTAATTTCCATTAAAACCATTTTCTCTAGTGTCAATTACTTCTTAAACTCTAATTCTTCATTGACAAAGTCCTGAATTCATTGCCTCACCGTCTGTTCTACAAGGGATGTCAGAGTGGTGAATCTTCTCTGATTTACCCCCTTTTCTTCCAGCTAAAAGATAGCAAAAGGATGATCTGATGATCTCTGATGATCTGACATTGCCTTGTTTACAATGTTTTTTTGTTAGTCAATGATTCTTGACTAATCACAGAGGTTTAGAGTAGTTCTCATCTCAGCCCTTCTAAACTCTTAAATGTAAACTATTTTCTTGTTTATTTTAAGAAGTTTAGTATTAAATGCTACTTCATAATTTCTTTTGCCATAGAGGGTAAAAATTATTTTCCATCTACAGCAAGGCTTGGAGTGGGATTTCTTCTTTGTTTTTTTTGTTCTTCAAATACAGAACAGAAATATCTACTGGATAGTTTTGCCTTACTATTTTTGATTTTACCATCTGTACTCAGTAAATGACTTATACCTGAACTTTTCTTTTTCATTTCTCTAAAAGATTTGTTCTTGTTGTAAGACTGTCAACTGCTCCTATTCTACTGATTCTTTAGCTTTCTCTATCAACCACTTATGTTTTAAAATTTGTATATTTTATTTACGATTGTTAAAACTCATTCTTCCCTGTTTCACATGTTGGTAAATTTTTATGATTCATAGGCAGTTTCCATATAGGATGCCTTTATTTCTTTGAAAACAACTTTCTTGTGTTTGTAGTTTCATCATCTTACGGACTTTCAAGAGTATTCAGCTAAGCACAGTGTTCATTAAGATTTGCCACCTATTTTTTCACATTGTAAACACGTGTTTAAAAAGAAGTCCGTTGTGTTCTTCAGTGAAAATTGGGCAGTTGTGATAAATGCTAAATATTCTATACTTCAATATTGCAAAACTGTATGTGCTCGAGTATTCCTTCTGATCTGGATTCATATATTGCCCTATAATGGTAAAATGAACTGTGATATAAAGTATCTCCTCTTTTAAGTCTTTTTTTCCTCCTTTTCTACTCCTTCCTAGAGTAAGAAAACTGAATGGAACCTCCTGTATTTCTCATCTATCTACCCTAAATTCTGTTTTTCGGTGACTGAGAGACATCACCTCCCATTTGAAATTTCTCCCAGGTTCTGTGAAATCAGGCTTCCTATACTGTCACTGGTTCCATTACACATCGAAGTCTGCCACCCACTACCGAAAGATCTCATCCGTAGGTAATAAAAACTTCCAGTTTTTCTCTTGGAAAGTATCTGGATTATTTTACTTTTTCATTGCAAGAGATCTGCTCGATTTCATAGATTTACTTCTTTTTTGGTAAGTCTTTTTTATATTTTGGGTTGCCTGGTTTAAGTTCAGGTGGAAGTTATTGATTTTCTTTCTCATTTTTTCTTGAACCTATCTTCCTGTTCTCATGTACTGTTCATTGTTATCTAACCAAATAGGGACAGCATTTCATCTTCTTTCATTTTTTAAAGCTGCACCCTTTCCTTCCTACTGCGTGTCCTTCTAACACAACTTCTATTTTTCTGATAGGATTTGCTATGATTTTGCTTGGATCTGCACATTAAGGAAATCAGCCTTACCAACTATTCATCATAATTCTTCTGGACCTTCTAGGTGAAGGTTTTTCTCTTTGAGAAGGAATATCCAAGGCATATCTTGATCTTTAATTTCTCTATCAACCTTTTCTGGTGAATTAAAGTTGTACATAGACAACAAGGCTATCAATCTGTCTCCCACTAATTCCTATGTAAAATCCATTAACTAAGAGGTCTTATTTCTTTCCATACCATTTAATCATAGAATCATAGAATCATGAAGTTGTAAAGAGCCTTCAAGATTATCTAGTCTGACCATCCTCCCATTACCATTGCTACCACAAGCCACTAAACCATATCTCATAGCTCCACATCCAGATGCCTCTTGAACACTGCCAGGGACGGCGACTCCACCACTTTCCTGGGCAGCCATTCGAGTGCCTGACGTTCTTCCTTACGTCTAACCTAAACCTCCTCTGGTACAACTTGCGGCCATTTCCTCAGGTCCTGTTTGTTGCTTTGGAGAAGGGATCAAACCCCTCCTTATCACAACCTCCCTTCAGGAAGTTTAAGGTCTCCCCTGAGCCTCCTTTTCTCCAGACTGAACAATCCCAGCTCCCTCAGCCTCTCCTCATAAGACTTGTGCTCCAGACCCTCACCAGTTTCACTGCCCTTCTCTGGACACGCTCCAGGACCTCAGGGTCGTTCTTGCCATGAGGAGCCAGAAACTGAACACAGTACTTGAGGTGCAGCCTCACCAGTGCTGAGTACAGGGGGATGATCACCTCCCTGCTCCTGCTGGCCACACTATTTCTAATGCAGGCCAGGATGCCGTTGGCCCTCTTGGCCACCTGGGCACACTGTTGGCTCATGTTCAGCCGAGCATCAACCAACACCCCCAGGTCCTTTTCCTCTTCACAGTCATCCAGCCAGTCATCCCCAAGCCTATAGTGTGCATGAGGTTATTTTGGCCAAAGTGCAGGACCCGACACTTGGCGTTGTTGAACCTCATCCCATTCACCTCGGCCCAGCGACCCAGCTAATCTAGATCCTTCTGAAGGGCCTCCCTACCCTCAGGCAATTCAACACCAACTTGGTGTCATCTGCAAACTTACTGATGGTGCACTCAATCCCCTCATCTAGGTCATCAATAAAGATATTAAACAGGATGGGCCCCAGTATTGAACCCTGGGGGACACCACTTGAAACGGGTCGCCAGCTGGACTTCACTCCATTCACCATGACCCACTGGGCATGGCCCTGTAGCCAGTTCCTTACCCAAAGAAGTGTATATCTGTCCAGACCACGGGCATATCCCACGCTCTTTAGTGAGACTGGACAAAAAAGTGTTAATTTATTTCTCTCTAAGAGAACTGAAGCAAAATACTGATGTCTCAGACTTCAGGAAAAATGTAGCTCATGGAGAAGGTTAGGTATTCAAGAGCTGAGTTTGTTTCACTATAAATATCATGACTTCCAGAACTATAGACAGGCAAATTAGCCACCTTTTCCCTCAGCTCAGATGAGATGTGTTTTGTAAATGTTACCAAGAAGACACTCTTATATTAAAGTATGTCCTGTTATCTGCATAAACAAAGTAGAGAAAAAGTAAAGCACTGCAATTTCCATTAAAGATTCAGTTGTACCGTGCCTGCATAAACAAAATTTCTTACTTTTTCAGCATATGGTTACAAGTTCAAAAGGGGGAGCATGTAGTAAAACTTCCCGCTGAAAAGAAAGTAATGTCTAAAACTGCCTATTGAGTCTCCCGTTCTCTTTTGTAAATTGCAGATTGCTAAAATGTCACAGAGAGATTCTTCTCAAATCTGGGATTCTGAAATGAGAAAAAGGAGATGCAGAATCTAGGTCATGTAATTTCAGAGCCTAGAAATGTCAACACAACTTCATAGTATGGGGAGATAAACAGATTCAACTGCGCAAATTCCACAAGTAAAACCTTTTATTTTCTTCCAGGATCTTGAAGCTGTGGATATAAAATTTTCTGTTCACCCAGTACTGATGCTGGATAAGGTTTCTTTTGATTGTTTGGGAGTTTCTCCAAAATAATTTTCAAAATCAAGATATTCACACATTGATTTTCAACACCTAGTTTATAAAACATTGGAGTGGATTAAATGAGCAGTAATGAGCCTATTTGTGTGCATTATTTTCTACATGAGTTTTGAGTGAATGTATCAGACCAGAGTATGGCATTCCTAGGATTTTCCAAATATTTGCAACATCAATTTTCTGTGCTCTCCATATGTCAGGATGAGGACAAACAGGAGGACAGAAGGAGTTTCACTGCACCTCAGAACCTTGGTCCCTTGAGTTACCCTCCATAATTACGGAGGAAAGGGGATAAAACGTTGTCCTGTCTGGATTATCTGGAGAGGGCAAGCTACTGCCATTTCCCAAGAGCCATTTTCTGGAATGTGAGGTCAAATCCCCACCCATACTATGCTAAGTATGTTAAACAAACGTGAAATTATTTATATAGTCATATGGAAGGAGGGATGAATTCAGAACTCATTACATGAATCTTCTGTTTCCAATTGTTTTCATCAATCAGGATAGATCAGTACACTATGCCAGAAAGACACCAGGACAGGCAAGGGGTGGCGGAGCAAGAACAAGTCTGGCCCTGTTTATTCAGTTGTCTGTAGACATTTTGAGCATGGAGCCCCTCCAAGAATGGACCCTAAATCAGAAGTTTATTGCTTGGCAGGGTCTACCATGTGCAATTTAGTCTTTCTTGGAATTCCTCTGCATCTCTTTTGCCCAGCACTGAAAAAGTATATGCAGTTAATTTATTGCTGCACCTGCTCTCCCCAAGGTGTGTTTCAGAATGACCTCTCTTTGAATCTGTGTTATTACCCTTCCTTCCCATCACCATTTGAATCATTTCCCCTTCCTGCATTTTTCCCAACTGAATTTCAAGGGGCTGGGGAAGCAGAATTTAATTACAGTTGCACTGGCTTTATTATGCTATGGCACTGAACCCCAAAGCTTTGGTATGAGGGGAGATTTATAAGAAGCTATAATGATCCATCTGATTATTTATTATTTCAATCTGATGTATGAATTATTTAATTCTCCAAAGCTCCTGCATGTATCATAAAAAATCTGAAAAGAAACAAAGATCTTGACTTGCTTCCACTGAAAAACCCAGCCTCTGGTAATTTCACTAGGAGCAGTACTAACCTGTAGGATTGTTTAAATGAAAATTGCTTCATTACCAGGGTGACTTACAAGAGATTATAATGTTATTTAATGAGTTGGCTTTGTTGAGGTTCATGCAGACAAATAAATAACATGCCGGTGCAACTCCTCAAAGAATTATCTCCACAACACAATCTGGCAGCATTGCTGGATGTACATCTTCAGTCCTGTCTGATTCGTCTAAGCTAGAGCTTGAGGTCTGAGATGGCACTGGTATCATTTGTGGTCGGAGTGTAGAAACTACACACTGTGATGGTCTGTTTTGGCTTTAAGCCTGGAGTAGGTATGAAAGACCATTCCTCAGGATTGGCATAGACAGTACTCTTCCAGGAAGCAGTTACTGCTTGGAAAGGGTCCAAGCTTTGCCAAAGAACACAAGTGAGAGCCAGAAGGGATATTTATGCATCTCCTGGAAGGCAACAGAATCAAAGAGAACAGATTACAGTCTTCTAAGCAAAGGATCCCCAAAATAACTCTGCTGAGCTCATCACAGAAGTTTGCTTCCTCTCGGAAGTGGTTTTCATACGGAGGAGGGAGATGCTATCCATGTCGTGATCCTGCTTTTGGTTGCTATGGTAACCCCGAACTTTAGTTTTCAGGACAGAGCTCTACGTATTTCATTATATACATTAGGATTCTCTGTTTCTTCCCACTTGTTTTGTTTATTTCCCACTCTCACTATTCCCACGGACTGTTTGTACTCATCGTTAAATAATTAACACTCCTTTGTATTATGCACCTGGGAGAGCATTGCCAACATCAGCCTTAAGATGCTATCTGAAGGAACAGAAATTCTTCTCTGTTTGAAGTTAAGCAGGAAGAATGTTCAAACCTGAGATGTTTTTCAATGCATTTACATCTCTTTGTCACTCACAGCAAATTTTAAAAACCTAATTTGCATTTCAATTTATGTCATTCCATACTTACTTTCTGCATTTCACTCCACATAAAAAATGAAAATAGGCTGTGAAACTTACTGGAAACTAACAAATCTGGCTCTTCTTTTCTAGCAAAATGATGCAGTAGTTGGCTTATGAGCCCAGCAAGGGAATAATTCCAATCAAAACTGTTTTCCTTGGAATGCTTTAATACAGAAACACTTCTATTGGTTCAAATCTTCATTTCACAGAACTTAAATTCATCTCTAATCTGACTTTCTGTGCTTATTTTCATCCCAAATTACAAATTCTGCAGTGGACTAATTCTTAAACAGAAGTTTTTAAGAAAACTCACTCACGCTTGCTTAGAGACAATAGACCCCATATTACTTTTTAACTTACAGATAGTCTTCAGCATTTCTACAAAGAAAGAAAATTAAGAAAGAACATTTTCTCCAAGTATATGAAAGAAAAAAACAACCCACCGTAAGTTGGGGAATGTTTTGGGAACAAACCTGAAACAAGGAAAATCAATTTTCTGCCAGCTAGTTGGAAGTGCAATATTATTTCTTTGACTTCTTCATCTCCTCTGGCTGGAGATAACCCACCCTTTAAAGTTCTTAAAATACAAAAAATATAGAAGAAAATCCAAAACTTGATCTGTGAACAGATTTCTTTTCATTAGACATTATTATTATTATTTTGTGTGTGTGTGTGTGTGAAACAGAAAGCTTAACTTCATCATTTTAATGTCCAAAAGCAATAAAGAATGCTTCCAAATTCAGCCATATGGATTTAGTGTTCTTCCACAGAAAACATGTGTAAATCTCAGCTACCTTTCTTCGCCTGGAGGAAAATTCCTTACTTTTCTTAGTCCTTGAAATCAACTGCAACTACAAAAAAAGGATGATTTCTGACAACTGGCTGTTGCTTGTGGCAGAAGAATGTAACTAGGAGATAATTTAAAGGAATGTCTTTTGCTAATTTTGTGGCCCTCACACGGCTCCAAAATGGCTCTCAGTTAGACCACCACAGAAGTAACACTTGCCCCCTGTGACCCTGAATATATCTCTGCAGCACATGGTTTTGAAGGATTGGTTTGTCTGGGGCTTTTTTAAGCAATCCGAGGAGATCTTCCAGTGAGAGACCTCACATTGGATAAATGGGTCAGGGCTGAGTGCTGGATCTCTGGAAGTCATTGTTGCTAATAATTAATTTATATCCTTGGAGGTTTTGAAATTATAACACCAATTCTGCCAGCTAGCATGAAAATAGTCTAGCTGTTTAGCAGGGGAGAAATCTCATTTTCTGACTATATTTACTCAGTTAGTACTTAATTATAGGACTTTCTAGAGGAAGAGAAAATAACAAGTGGGACAATTTCCCTTGTCAGTCTGCTTTCCTTGAGTAGAAGATCCTGACTTATAACTTCTTGGTATCTTTTAATGAAGATCAAACCACAGTCTGAGATTATCTCAAAACTTCTGGCATAATACTATTTACAATGCATGTACATATGCCAGTGGTATGGCAGGACAGTTTGTCTGCTGGACCTGAACTTAGGGAGCTCTGGTGGGACGCACAAGTGGATTTTGTTTCTCGTGTCTTGGTCACTGATCAAACATGAATGACATCACTTCCAAATTTCTGGCTACCTGAAGGCAATCTTGGATATTGAATCCTCTCTCTCTGCTTCTAAAGAGCAGAAGAGTATGTGTTTTAGGGAATTGACTGGCATTTACTCAGCTACTGAGCAGATTCAGATCCTGCTTGCTAGGCAGTCATCTCTTTAACCAAGTGCCAGTTCAATGCTCTGTAAGATGACCCAGAGCAAAGCTCTGAGGTTGAGCTCTGTGGTGAAAACACTGATTGAGAAACAGAAGCAAAGGATGAGGTCCCCGCAGACTTGAAGGAGGTAACTGTAGAGATGAAGAGGTCATCCAGCGGTAAAGATGCTTCCTTCCAAGGGGGAAATTTGAGCTAAATTCTTGACCTCACACAGACTTCCAATGCAGAACCAAAGGCAAATTATATGGTCTGCTTATGGTTTAGGTCCTCATGTACAATGCAGGCATAATTCTATTTCCTTGCTTCACAGAAATATCAGGAGGATGAAGAGGGGAAGTATTCCCAGTCTGAAGCAATGTCAGCCCTGGATGGGACATGGTTTTGGATTTTCCATTAAACAGGGGGGAGTCAGAATGAGTCAGCAGTCTGCCAGGCCATGATTCAGCACAGGAGAGGAACTGTGGCTCAGGTTGATGATTTTTCATATTCCCACAGACACTCCAGAAAATTATAATAATATTAATAATAACCATCCACTGCATTGCTACACCCAAATAATCAGTACAAAGCTCAGCTAAATGTCAGCTCTCCTCCACTGTAGTGAAAGAGTTTTTGTAATGTTGTCAGAAACAAACAGTTTAGGGCAATGAGGAAGACTGTAATGAGAAATGTCATAGAGACAGAAATAGTTGCTCCTATCACAGTTTCACCCTCAAGAAACACTGGTTTTTTTACAGGATAAGACTGGGATGGAAGGGGATAAAGGAAGGTCACAAACTGTGCCAATTGTAATCCTTGTTAGTGAGAGTTGTACATAAATCTTGTAAATTGCATTCTTGCTCAACATCAGCAAAAAACATGATTCCACGAAAAATGTCACAAAGAAGGATGTTGTTAGTGAGGAGAGATTACAAGTTTGTTTATTTTTCCTTTTTTTTTTCCTAAAATGAACGGTATGCACCTTGTCAAGTATTAATGCTTTCAAACTCATGACATCCATCAGCAAAGGTGCAGTTTCTAGGATAGCTTATTGCCAAGAACAACCAACAGCTTCAGATAAAAGGCAGCCATGGCATGCTTGCCTTTTTTACTTATGGCAAGATGCAACATAACTAGCTAAGAATGGGACAAATAGCATATGGTGGCTGCAAGAAGTTGTGGGCACCACTGTGCCCAGCTTAAGGCAGCAGCCTCAAAGCACACAAAGAAGAATGGTCAGAACTGGAGCCCGGTGCGTATTCTTCAAGTCTATTCAAGGACAATATTTTGGACCTTAGGTAGACCAACTCAACTTGGGACTGAACTTCTTCCCCACGTACAGCCCTGCTGTTCATTTTGGACAAGGCTGCTGGGCATTTTAGATAGACCTCCACCAACATAACTTATAGTGTGAGCAGTTACATATGTTAGCGTTCAGCCTTCCAACTCCGTTCAAGCCATAGTCAGTGAGAGTTTAAGGGGAGTTGTTGAGAACTGATAGTACGGAGGGAAGAAAGAAGCCACAACACGGAAGGCCATGAGTTTTATTTGCCCTACAGCTGTGTTTCATCAGTTGTTATTTGGGAATTTGCACCAGCTCAAGAGGGAGCAGCTGGGGTGGTCACACAAAGGCTGTAAAAGGACATGATAGAAGCGTGGCTGAGCAGCCAGGCCCACAC
The DNA here is from genome assembly GCF_019232065.1 of Centrocercus urophasianus. Classification (NCBI taxonomy): domain Eukaryota; kingdom Metazoa; phylum Chordata; class Aves; order Galliformes; family Phasianidae; genus Centrocercus; species Centrocercus urophasianus. The sequence continues at coordinate 23,609 of NW_024885196.1, read as the reverse complement.
GCCATGTCTCAGGGGCTTCCTGGCACTGTGTGCAGCACTACTAAGGGTTTTCTCAAGGGATTAACAGCTTTCCCATTTTAAATAATTTACACAAAAGCATCTTCCTTCCATGACTGTGGTTATTTTTAGGCAGAGAAAAATACACACACTTATCTATATAAATAATCAGGACCATATGGCTGAAGCATTCCAAACAAATCAGTTAAACCAGCTTTCTGAGAAACTTCAGTTGTGCTTGTGTGTCTGTAAGCATATTAACACAATGACTGTGTACTAGCCCAGCATCCTTAAAGACCTGAGTACAGGATTGATCCCCTGCGGACTTACAACACACCCTACAGCTAAAGGAACCTCCTATAGCACTGCTGCAAAGGTGCCTCAGGCTCTACAAAGTAGAAGATAGCTGTTTTACACAGCTTATTAATTCATGAAAGTATTTTGTAGCTCACCCAACACAGCAATGAATTGCTTAGATGACTACATAAATGAAGACCACTGCTATTAAATGGCCATTAGAACCATTAAAACTGAATATTATCCAGGTTTCCAAGATGATGAGAAAGCTGGAGAAGTTGATATGTGAGGAAAGGCTGAAGGAAGTGGGCTTGATTAGCCTCAAGAAGGAAGGCATAAGGGAATATCACCCCAGACTCCCAGTATCTAAAAGCAGTTGTAAAGATCAAGGTACTTTCTTCACAAGGATGCACAGTGATGAGACAAGAGGTGTGGGGAACAGGAAGCTCTGAGAGACATTTCACCTGATTTAAAATATGAAAACAATTAAACATTGAAATAAATTTCCTGCAGAAACAGCAGAATACTCCTTACTGGAAATCATGAAGACTTAACTTGGCAAGGCCGTTAATAACCTAATCTAAGGCTCTGCTTTCAAGAAAAGATTGGACTAAACCATCTCCAGAAGCCTCTTCCAGCCTAGACTTTTTTGTGATTCAGTGATTCAGAGCTCTTTCTGAAGGTGAACATTTCATGTTTAGTAAATATAAAAAATAATTAAATCCCCTAAATGCATAAGATGGTCCCAGTTTGCGCTGAAGGGCTAGCAACCTGCATCTAAATACTCTGGGTTCTGCAGGCCCAAAGTCAGAGAGATATGAAGATGACTGCAAAAAGGAATGAACCAGAGTCAGGTATGCACAAAGTAAGTTAGGCCCATTTATTTTCTCCATGTTTTTCAGTTGACCTGGACCTGAGGCCTCTGCCATCGGGAGGTCCCAGTGTAGAAGACCCTGTGACCAGCAACAGATGACCATTTCAGTGTCAAATGCTAAAGGATAAGCAAGATTAGTCCTCGTATTTCCAGAAAAGACAGTGTTCCCCTTGTTGCAAATACGCAGCAACTTGTATAATTCATCTTTGGCTCTCCTTTTCTGCCACATGGCAGATCTGTACAGAGCTCTGGGAGATAAATCTCTACACTGCCAGCAAGCATCATCCAGCAACCTGCACATGGGAACTGAGAAGGCAAACACATCCCCCAGGAGAGCATATTTATTTTTAGGGGCTGAAGAACCCACTAAAAATCTGTTGAAGAAAATAAAGACAGAATCCCACGGTGACAGCTAATGCTATAAGTAAGAAGACAGATGCATGTATGTGTGGAGCAGATTAGTGGAGAGAGCACTGCCAAAATCAGTTGGCATATAATTTTCAGGTCATAAAAATGTTTTTAATAGTAGGGCAGGAACAAGCTAATATTGCTTCTCTATTTACTTGTTTGTTTTAATTCCTAATCCCAGGAAGTAGTCACTTTGAACATTTTGCGCTGTAGATATGCAGGCAGGAAGCCTGAAAATCAAAAGCCTCCACTGGGGAGTGAACAGAGCTCTTTGTGCTGCCCAGCCTCCAGCTCCCAGGCCAGCTGAGACTTTCCCTCGTGTGGGGAGCTCTTTGACAGATGGTATAATGGGGCTCAGAGGGGAACTAATCCCCCAGGGTTTCAGGGGGTCGTGCAAAGGGTATGAAAGACCATGCTGAAGCAGACTCCAGCTACTCTCAGCCAGCAGCCTCTTTGGCACCATTCCCATCTGGCATAGGTTGTTGCAGACTCTGGAGTATTTCTAGTTCCTGAAGGGATGGAAGTAGGAGAGGGGAAGAGAGAGAGAGTGAGTAGGCTGCAGAATCTGTAATTCCCTCTGCAAAAATTATGGTCACGGCTCTCACTTCAGATATATGTACGTGCACACAAGTACACGTTTGTCCTTGGCACACGTGAACAGGAGCTACTGAGCCCTGGATGAGGGGCTGTCAGCAGACAGAGCCACACTAAGCTAGGAAAGGTCATCCCCAGTAGATATTAGGTCCCCATACTCAACTAAATATTATTGACTGGTGTATGCACTGGGGTAGCTAAAGCCCATGAAAACAGAGTGATGAGCAGAGGATTGCTTTTAGAACAATTCTTAAGGGGACCACTGACGGGAGTGGGATTTCAGACACTTAATCATTGCTACTAGCAAGAGGCAGCATTATATTTAGAGCTACCAAAAGTTAACAGATGATCAGACGTAATTATTAGTAGCACTGCAGTACTGTGACAAAGTGGTGAAATGAAGCTGCTTAGCTCATCACTGTGGTTTCTCTCACCTCACAGTAAATTAGACACAAAACAATTCTCCTTTTCCCTAGCTCTTCTCTGATCTTTTCGTTTTCATCAACATGATGGCAAACTCTGGTTCTTTTGACCTGTATTGGAGGAGAGAAAAAATCAAACACACAAGTATCTTAAATTCATGACGTTTATCCTATCTTAAATTTCATGATGCTTATTTACCTCCATTGTCTCTAGCCAACCAGAATACTGCAGGGGCTTTCTCTCACAGAAGTATTTGTCACTGTTCTGACTTCACCCTTGCTTTTTGTTGGTATGTTAAAAGAGATGGTTTCTAAACAGGCACCTGGTTTTAAATCAGTGTTTAGCCCCATTACTCATATAAGTACTCATTATATCTCAGTTCACTGATATTTATTCATCCACATTTGATCAAACCGAGTTCTTCTTCATCTGTTCTTCACAGCTCCCACACTTTAACTAAGGTCCCTAATGTACCCAGCTTCTTTTCTGCCTATAAAATTTCTCTGTAGGCACTTGATTTTTTCTCCATGCTTAGTTAGGAGCAGAAGTTGAATCCTTCTTTTGAGTGATTGCTTTAATATTCATTACTTTTTGTACCTTGTTTTGTGCATTACTTGTGCATTTCTTTTTTTACACTGGGATTTGAGTCAGGAGATGCTAATTTCTTCCTCTGGTGTGGGTGTTGTAAGTGACAGGTGTTAATAAGGTTTGATCTGTGACTTTTCCTTTATTCAAGTTAAGGGTTTTTCTTCTCACTATATCTGTCTCTTTAACACCTTTGATAGATGACATACAACTGCATATCAGGGCATTTTAGAGAAATCTCATTGATATTAATATATTTAGGACATACTCCACTCACTCTTGCTGTGAACTAACCCTCTGAATGAAGAGCTTTTCATTTTATCCTCATTCGTTCAACTTCTGCCTTGATGTCCAAAGAAATGCATTCAGTCCTTCCCAAAGGACCGTGGAAAAAGCAAGAAGAAATAAAGTAACAAATGAAGAAGAGTGACAGAGAAATATCCAATGTACTTAACTCTTGGTCTCTCCTCAGGGAAATATACGTATTTCTGTACATGTATGTATATCTAGATTGCTGAGACTGAGATATTTCAATAATTAGCAATATCATTCGTTAAAACAAAACAAAAAAAAAAAATACACAAAAAAATAAACACCATCCTTCAGGTTTAGTACAGGTAGCAATGATTCAACATCAGGTTCTTAACTGGAAATAAGCCAATCATTGTCCTAGATTGGACTCTGCAGAAAATCATGGGCAGAAAGAAGCTCTGCACTTGCCTATGGGTATCCCAGAGAGTCCAGCTTTTCCTGCATTTGAAGCGTTATCCACACAGCATTGCAGGGAGTTGTCATGAGATTTGAGCTCCAAGGGTGGTGCATTTTCTATATATAAGAACTTACAGTAAAAAGTAATGTTTACTTTGAAAAGGGGCAGCATGGTCTTTGCCTGGAGTTGGCACTAAGTGTTAACATACATCTTTTTTCCCTTCTCCATAAGCTACTCCTTCTGTTAGATTACTTGCTATATTAAATGCTATCTTACCTGGTTCTGCAGTTTAAAGGCTGTGGTAGAGCTGTTTGTCTTCTCTCCATAGTCAGTGGAGAGAAATGGTAATGTCCATGGGACTGTTCATTGCATTTGGGAATAAGTGCCATAGCTGTAAAACAAACCTGTCAAGAACCAAGGACATACCCTAATGTTAAACTCTGTGATTTAAAAAAGGTGCCATGTTCAAATTTTTATACGTGAACCCCAATTTTGCCATCTTACTGAGATTTTATCATGCACTTTACTCTCCCACGTCTTCTCCTCCAAACAGAAGGGCACAAAGATCTTTTTTTTACCTCAGTCCAAATTTAAACATACTGACAAGGCTTTTTAAAGCCTTTCTACCAACATCCTCAAATCCTGTTGGCTTCTGTAGTAAAGTTGCTAAATAGGAGTCGAATTCTTCAGCATTTAACTTTGTGGAACAGATAAAGCTCATATCTTATACAAGATCTAGACTTCTGCATTTTGAGTTGTCACTGAAGAATTGTCAGGTAATAAGAAACCATGAAGGTCCACCAACATGAGGACTTTCTCACTGACCAAACCATGTCTCTCCAGCCTCCAGTACCTAAGCTGGACTGAACACTTGCTGCCTGCCAGTGTCAATACAAAGCTCATCTTATTCTTGCCAAGCAACAGGTCATTAAGATAATAACAGTAATTTAAAACTGTAATTATCTCACCAGCAGGGAGAAGGAGAACAAACTATGGAAGAATCATTCATTTATTTCTGGCTCAGTGGGACATCCTAAAACTACAGAATATGCCACTTTGAAGAGCAGAGTCCCGTTTCCAGTGAATAGGAACCCTCATCATAAGAAGTCAAATTAACAGCCATGGCAGAGAGGTCAATGAATTTACATTGATCCAGAGTACCAGCTGGAGATGGCAGGGGGTCTTTCCACAGTGCCACATCCTACCGTGCCATTGCTTATCTTCCATATGCTGTGCTGAATAAATAGAAAATGCTAGCCTCCAACTGCCATACAGTCAATACTTGTCACATGGGATTTTTAAAGAAGGAAAAAATAACCATTTCCATTTAATTTATAGCTGTTGAAATGGGAGAGAGAAGAAAAGAAGTTCACCTCTGGTTACATATCCTCTGATTTCTTGATGTGTTTGTCAGACCTGCCCTGAGTTAGTCATGTATTTTGTGTCAGTGAGAAAGTTTCTTTTCTCAGATTTTCATTGGTTTCAGTATGCATTGTGATTGACTGCTGGAAAGTCCTCGATTTAGCTATGTGCTGTGGGGAGATAAAGTCTTCAATAAAAGAGAATAAAACTTCTGAGGTGTCGGTTTTTTTCCACCCTATGCTAGATGTGGCCATTCACAGCTGTGTCAACCAGATGTAGAACATAAAACAGCAGAAAGCATTCACTTGCATTCACTTGCAAGTGACTCAAAAGGGACCAATGTCAGGGAGGCCAGGCTTTGCAAAGGAGAATTAGAAAACTGACTTTCTGCATGTATGTATTTTAAGTAGCTCTGTGTGTACAGAGCTACTCTGTTGTGTGTGCATAAACAGAGGGAAAATAAGCATTTCAGACTAGCCTTAGAACTTTGAAGCTGTTCTGTCTGAGTCATGAAGTTGTTAAGAGCTCCAAGACACAAGTGCTAACATGACCATGAAGAAATGTTTTCTCCTTCCAACATTTGGAAGAGAATTCATGTGTAATGGTCATAGGAGAGGCGATCAATAGAATTTATGATGTTTGGGGTGCCTTTCATCTTACCCCAAACTCAAGCATCTAAGGTAGTTGAAATGAATCACACCCAATCATTAGTTATCTAAAGACACTAGAGACATAAATTAGAAGTAATGAATGTCAAAGTTTACATCTGATTAAGAAATCTTCGTGATCTCTGAGGCAAACAGGAAAATATCCTCAGAGATTTTCTATTTCTGTCCTGCAAAAAGCAAGCATAACTTGCTTTTATCTTGTAATGATGGAGTACAAAACAAAGTAACTTTAGAGACCAGAACTCCTGGGGTCAGTAAAATAGATTCCTGTGGACGCTGTTAGGTTCTGAATCAAGCCTTAAAGTGGAGGCTTAAATAGGTTTTCACATCAGTACCTACATGAGGTAGGGGCAACTCTGTCTTCCATCTTCTGCCATTCTGGTAATCACCTCCAATTGGGATGCCCTCCATGAGGATAGTTTGCTCCTTTTCAAACCTGTAGTTGTTCCTAACCCACTGCTGGACTTTTCATTTATGTAGATAGAGTTTTCTATGAAGATGACATAGTTGAAACTTTCATATAAATATATTTGACTTTTTTTTTTTCTAAAAATAATTCAAATTCCTAAGCATAGTTCATCACAAACAAATTTAAATTCTGTAGTAGATTTTGTCACAAGGGTGGGTGAAAGTGTGAAAGGTTATGTGGAAGTGAGAGCAGAAAAGGACAGATGCATCTTTGGGAAGGCTTTGTTGCCAGTGCTTTGGCTTGGGTAATCAAAGACTGAGGTTACTGTTTAATCAGTGGGAATTTCTCATGTTTAATGGTGTAATCATTCCTAAGCCTTCACCCTGCTTTCAGTGCTCTTTGGCTGTACGAAAGACAGACTCCCAGCAAAAATTCCCCACTGATACAGCAGTCTTTTTTTCTGAATATTTTACAGCAAAGAATGCTGTGGTGTTCCATGGTAATGTGAACCACTTGATTCAATATTTAGCAACTTAAGCAGGTGTCAAGTAGTAGTGTTATTTGGACATTTTCCAAAAACAGAGTTTATCATTGGAAAATGCCAGTTTGGAACGGAAATTTTCTTGGGAATATGCCAATTTTGATGAAATTTTCATATGAAAAGTTTCCATGGTAAGATAGAATTTCTAGTTAAAATGCCAAAGAGAAAAAGAGATGCTTATCCTTCTTCCAGAAAAGCCAATAGCGTACCTGCTGAGGTTAGGACATCCAGCCCCAAATCCACATCCAGACCACAACCTTGAACCTGGCTGCCTCTTTACCCAGTTGAAAAGTTTATTAGAATATTTTCTGCCCTGAGATGATTGTGTTTCAGTGTTTCCTATAAAAGTCTTTCCACTCTCTCTCAGTAATTATTGGTGTAGGAATTTGAACCTTAGTCCAAACAAGACTTGAGACTCCGCCAAGCTCTTTTTCCTTTTCTGATCAAATGTTATTTATTCATTAAAAATACAGTCAGAAGGAATAGTTATTCCCCATTTAGCTGTAGTGTGTGCCTTCAGGTATCATTAATGTGCCTAGGTGGCCTGTGTCTTTACTGTGCAGGTAGCTAAGCACTGACACAGATTACCAGAGTCTGTGAAGTCTCCTCCTTAGAGAAGCTACCTGGGCGTGGGCCTAGGCGCACTGCCTTGGGTGTCACTGCTTGAACAAGGGTTGCACCAGATTGACCCAGATGTCCTGCTCAACCTCAGCCATTCTAAGATTCTGTGATTCTGCCCACGTTCATACCCACGTCTGGTTTATCTTCCACCAACAAAACAACCTTGTAGATAGCCTGGAGATTGTTAGTTGAGAAAAAGGTACTGAGAAGCAATATATGAGCTGCAGGATTGAGTGCTTAGTCCCACCTGCTCTTGCAGGCACACTGCTGCTACACTTAAACAAAACAAACTCTTCAATCAGACAAATCAAATCAAATACCAGTGAGGTTGTTAATGCTCCCTCCCTGGAAGCATTCAAGGCCAGGCTGGATGGGGCTTTGATCAATCTGGTCTAGAGAGAGGTGTCCCTGTCTTTAACAGGGAGCTGGAACTAGATGATCTTAAAGGTCCCTTCCAACTCAAACCATTCTATGGTTCTATGAAACACAGAGAAGAGTCTAATTTGAATGTCAGACTGAGGATCATCTCAAGAAAAGCAGTAATTGTAGGTACTGACCTCATAAGAGTTAAGGACATGGAACATAGTGAAAGACATCCATTAGCATTGTCAACAGTTTACGGGCTGGTTCGGCCCAGTTCTGTGACTGTCAGGGCAGAGGGATTTCACAAAATCCGTGCCTCCAGAAAAGGGAAACAGGGGACCCCCAAGATGATTAACAACAGTGGCAACAATCTGAGCAGAAACAAAATAATTTACTAAATATAGCATTGGGATGCAAGATAACACACTATAATACAATATAATTAGAATTGAAGCTAAGAAATCAAATATAATGAGAGAACGTATCCAAAAGGTGGAAAGGCCTCACCATAAGGCTGATGTGAGATGGCGCAGTCTGGTTGAGCAGCAGGGAGGAGAGCCTGATGTAGAAGAGTGCATCAGGTGACCTTGCCAGGGGTTATATGTCCTCTCTGACCACAGAGACCCCTGGGGCATGTAGTTCTTCTCTTCCGGACAAGTGCCCTGAACTTGAGCATGAGCACTTTAACTCCCATGTGCACTGCATGATGTTATGATGTGGAATACTAATAACCAAAAATCATAAAATCATGACAAGGATATATAGATCCATATCCTTAATTGGATTAGTTGAGGTCTTATTTATTTGAATTCAGTGAGAGACCAGGATATCAGCTTCTAGTTTTGGTATATGTCTGATGACTCCAGCTGAGTGAACTTCTGACTTTTTTTGCTGGTAAATTTCCACAATGTTACGTCCTTAATATAATCTAAGAAAAAACAGCAAATTAAAAAAAAAAAAAAGCCACAATACGAGAAATGTTTTATCATACCCAGTTAGTCAAGTAACCTCATTACAGATAATAATCAGTAGGAATTTTTAATGTTTTCTCCCTGGAGTAAATATTATTTGCAAATAGACGATGTGTTGGTAGATGATTTGTCCTCCAAGGAACAGTAACAAATAGCAGCAGCATAAGAAGCAGGACATTTTTTCTACCATGATCCTAACAGACTCCGTTTTTGTACAGACTTGCATAGGGAAGAGTACACAGGAAGAGAATTCACAGCTCCTGAAACTTTTCTTTTCTTTATCCTACTGCCCAGTGAACTGAATGGAGGGAGAAAAACTATGTGAGTGTATACACATTTTTTTATAAATGCATATGTATACACTTCTAGGAGGGAGAGGATCACTCTGTTGCTGATTAAAAAAGAGTAGGCTGAGTTGAAATGGAAGAAGTTTGAAGACTGCACTAACACTGTTTCCTTTATCTAATTTCCAGTTGAATCATTTTACCTTCCCCCAGTCATGAAGTCATGTAAGAAAGAAGTCAATCAGCAGCTGCACAGCAGGCATCCATTTCCATAGAGCTGAGATGAGGGCAGTGCTTTGGGGTTTGCTTAGTCAGAATGGAAGTTGTAGGGGAAAGTGCATTGACAAGGGCAAGGGAAAGGACAGAAAATAACTGGAAGGAAAGCCAAAATGGAAAAAATCTACTCTATTTGCTGATGGTTGCTGAAAACACCCACTACATCTCTGAATGTAGAAGCTGTGCAGAACAGGGCACTCACAGAATCGCTGGGGTTGTCAGGGAAATCTGGGTCCACCCCCTGCTCAAGCAGGGACACCCATAGAAGGGGGCCCAGGACAATGTCCAGGCAGCTTTTGGAGATCTCCAGGAGGAGATCCCATAGCCTCTCTGGGTAACCTGTGCCAGTGCTCTGCCATCTGCACCAAGCAGAAGTGCTTCCTGAAATTCAGTAACATGGATGGAACTAAAAACACAGACAGAAAAAGGTGCTGAGGGGAATGGTCAGAGTAAATGTAAATTAGGGAATACATCTGTGACCACTCAGCAGGAGAGGAAGTGATGTGAAGTGACACTGCCATGAAGAGCACAAGGATGTTTCCATTCACTTGGGACATCTGAAGGGACTCCTCTGCTTTATCTCTCAGCTCCAGGCCTGGCACCAAGATGTGGGCACCAAGCTGAGTGCCCTAAAAGGGTTCTTTCTTCTGTTTTTTCCCGTGTTGCAAAGTCTCCCTCTGCTTTTGTTAATAGTACACAGTGATGACTCCTTTTGGACACCACAAGCAATAGATACTGGTTACTACCACTATAATTCCTCACTTCCCACAGTTTCACTGTTACTTTGATCATATAACAGGTAAGTTACAGGTTGCATATTTGGTGCAAAGAGCACTGAAATAGCACTCAGTAGTTTTGAAATCTCAAATGTGCACACTGCCTTACATATCCATGTGAGTATGCATTTCCTTTTAATCTAACAAAGAAGTCATTGGGAGAGTAATAGATTATCAATTTTCTCCACTAGTAAATTTAACAAAGGACAGGCAGACAGAGCTTTGTAGATGAAAAGAGTAATGTTGTCAAAACAAACAGATGATGAAAAAGATTTATGTAGCAAACAGCTCACTTTAAGGCATTGCTTTGGGGCAGTGTGAGATGAACATCTATCCTCACCATGCCATCAGTTTCTAGACAGCCTATACTGACTTAAAAATTGGCTGTCACCCCCCCCTTAATGTGACAAATGTCTTCTAATGTATAAGCATCTTAAATATTTATGTTTTAATCATTCTGGTATATGTCTATGCTTTATTACAATTTCACAGAATTGCCTGCATCTAAGAAACAAAGCAAAAAAAATTAAAACTCCAGTCCTAAAATATTCTGAGCATTCCTTCTTTCAGTCATTTGGGGATGATAATGATCAGAGCCTCACAGGACCAGGTCCCCATTGAAAGGTTTGTACATAAGGTAACCCACTGACAACAACTAAATGATCTTATGCCCCAAATTGACAAAGCATGCAATGAAATCCAATTCTGGTTAGCAAAGCATCCAAGAACATTCCTGAGTTCCCCTTTTAACAGCAAAGTGTTAAACAAGTCCTCAGGTCCTTCACTGGCCAAGATGCTGAATGAGATAGGTGGCATCAGGACACCACTAGCTGCCACACCATGTGTGTTCCATGAGTGCCTCTGTTAACTGGTTGAATCCAGAATACAAGTGAGAGGCTTTCTGTCCCTCTCTGAGCAGACTTCAGACAAACCTGGAGCCCCTGGGTCCCCCCTCAGAATATAGATCTTCACCACAGCTCACTGGAAGGGAAACGATTGCAGTTTAAGGTCATGGGAGCTATTATCCCCATGTTTGGCTTTCCTTCGGAAAACTGAGTGTCTCTTTACCTACTTCTCTCTGACAAGTCATAACGTGAAGGAAAAAATATTTATTTAGATGAAGTTATTAAGATATAGCCAACTGTTTAGAGGGAAAGTAATATAGTGTTCAAATAGCTGTTAATCGCTTTAGACTTGGAGTAGAGCTGGAAGTTCACTGGAGATATTTCAGAGGTTGTCATGATGCAGAGTTTCACTTGGATCTAAATCATTTACTTCCTTCAAATCATAAATATGTACAGATGAGAGACCATCAGTTAACTTTTATTTATTCATGAGCCTCTGTCTCTACTAATTGCTGCATTTCCAAAGGTAACAGAAAAGGCAAGACAGTCTTCCTTCCATGACTTCCTTCTTGATTATAGCAAGATCAGATGAAATAATTAATTGCTGCAAAGACTGTGCAATTAAATGTCTGGCAATTATGTCACAGGTATGAGAATAAATCACAGATTCATTTCATTGTACTCACACTTGACTATAAAATTTACATGGGTGGCATCAGTACCAGACCTTACGTACAGTCTTCTAAATTTCTACTTTAGTAAGTTTTGCAGAAATCAAAGCTTAAAAGCAGTTTATCTAGCAGAATGTATAAATTCTACCAGAGATCTCAGAAGTAATTACAAACTCCACAAGTTTTGAGCTATTTTTAAATACTACTGGGTATTTGAAAAGTTCTCAGAGGTCCAAATATTTGCTGCAGATTGCATCAAAATGAATCATTCAGCCTCCTGGGTCAGGAATTAAATAAATGTGAGGATTATATGGGCTTTTTTTTTTTTCTTTTACTTTTTTCTTTTTTTTTCCATTTTAGGCTAAACTGAGACACAGAATTTTAATTCCTTCCTTTTTTGCCCCTTCCCCCAGATGTTAAAAAATAAAAAAAAAGCCTGGAAGGAAAACCTCTCATTTTTCATATTTCTGGCTCAAAAATGCCTATTCTGATTTAGCTAAAACTTCCTGTAGAACAACCATACTTCTCACAGGCAGTCATGCAGCAGAGAGCAGAGCAGAGATGGAGGAATTTCAGGGAACAGTTCTGAACCAAGATCCTAGTGCACAGTGAGCTTTAGCCAGAGGAGACTTAGGAGTCCTGGTATTTATTTTTTTTTCCTTATTGTAGGAATAAGGTGTAATTTCAAAGAAACTGAAACTTAACAAGGAAACCTACTGATTTTGTCTGGAAAAGTTTTTGGGCCTTTACGTGGAATGACTGAGCAAAGCTGTAAGAAAAGCATTACAGTGATGCTCTGAGGCCATAAAGCTGGCTTTATTCTACTCATCTTAAGACATTATAGTTATGCTGGGTGCTGGCTGTGTTAGGATTTTCATGGTAATTCTCAGGTATTTAAAAATCTGAAACTCATGACAGCCTATCCCTGCTTTTCTTCCTCCAGGTGCAGGCTCTGGGACTTTATGTCTTTACAATAAATTCTTCAGTGACCTCCACACACTCAAGGCATGTCAGCCTTCACTGAGGATACTTGGGCAGAAAACTACTAACTTCAGCCTCTGTGCATTCAGACAATTATCATTAGGACAGACCCAAGGACAGGCGTTGGTGTTATAGTTTTTGGTCTCTGCTGTACTTCTGTTCTCCAGTCCCCAGAGAGTTCAGTGTCAGCTCAAAGCCACACGATAACTTCAGATCCCAGGCCTACATTTCAGCTGCTTTCTATAACATGACCATTGTGAACCTGGGTTTTTTGGCTCAATATAGGATTGTAAAATATGACACAAAGAGTAAAACCCAGCCAAGGCAGATTTTAGTTTGTTTTCTCTCTTAAAAGACACTGTAATCCATTCAAAGAATTACTGAGGTACTTTGAAACCAAGCTAGCTCATTTCTGAAGTTCATACCAAGGTAATGTTTTATTAACCTCGATTGTTCAGTTTTTATCTCAGTCCATGAGAACAAAGTTGGATTTTGGCTCTGGCTTAATTAAGAAAATATTCATCTACCATTCTGACAAAAATCGGAAATGAATGGAGCTATGTGAAGGAGAGGCCAGCAAAGAGCACTGCTGTGCTATGCTCTTCTGAGGCAAAAAATAGTGAAGGACGGATGCTATTTTCCAAACCATTTAGTATCATGGGTTCATCTATCACAAGCTTACTCAAGTGAACAGAGGTTGCTTCTTTCAGCAGCGTCTGACCACTTCAGCTCTTGGTGCTGGGGAGGTAGAAGGGGGAGGCTGCTGGTTTCTGGGCTCTTTTGCATAGGAAACAGAAGGAAGACAAACCTACCAAGAAGCCTTGATTCCTAATCTCCTGCTCCATTCAGAGCACCAGGGAGCATGACAAACTAATAGTGACTGTGGCTAAAGAAGTTCTCTTGGGCCACTAGTTGGCACATCTCCGTGGTAGCTATAATCTGGGTTACTGGCCAATTCCTTCTAAGCCGATTTTGTGCCATGTAAAATCGGCCTGCTCTGCTCTGCTCTGCTGATAGGCAGAAGAGAGACAGAAAGCCCAAGAGCAACACTAATGAGAAATGCCGATTAGCACTGTGAGACATAAGGTGCTTACTGCAGAAGCGATAGTGTGTCATGGCCTACAGTATGCCCAAGGTCAGGCTAGAGGATCCTGAGGACCTTCACAATTAGGAAGCAAGGATTTTTTTTGTTTCATAAAAAACTGGTTGATTTTTTGTCCTTAAAAATTCACAGAATCACAGGATCTGAGAATCACCAAAGTTGGAAAAGACCTACAAGATCATTCAGTCCAACCATCCACCTATCATTCAGAGGAAGAGTTGCAATCAGGAAATACCTTTGCTAGTTCCCCAGCCCTCCTTGCAGCAGGAAGGAAAGACTAGTGAGGGAGGTGCCAATAGGAAAACATCTGGCACAACACCTGGCAGAGCTTCATCATGAGGATGTGGGTGACTGCATCTTCCTGAAGAGGGCCTCAGATCTCAAACATTGGGAAACATTTTTCTGAAGGACTGCAAGAAGGTTGCAAACTCTGAAGCTTGATGGTAACTCTGTGATAGAGTCTACATAGAGCCTCCAACAGCTGCTCACAACTATTCTCCCTGGGCTCTGACCTAGCAAGAAGATCCAGCTGCTGATTTCTCCAAAGTCAGCAGATTTCACACTCCTTTTTTCTGTTCTTTATAAAGTACAGTCTGTGTCTTTATCTTTCTCCTTAATTAATTCTGCATCACCCAACTGCCCCTTTTGTCATTTCTGATCTTTAATGTTCTCAGATTCGTATGGTTCTCGATGATAATCCTTAAAACTAAAGTGTATAGCTATCTATTTAATCCTCTTTTCTGCCTCCCTTTGCTTTTCATCTCTGTAATATGGTTCTTTTTCCTTTTTTTTCTGCTCACTGCCAATGCCAAAACAAAGCTAGTCCTATTACTCCAGTCATACATTTTTAATGAATTTTTGTTTCATGCTCACTATTCCATTTTTGTGAACAGATTTCTATCTTTCTTTCATCTGTTATTATTTATAAAGCTTTCTCATAGGTCTCCCTGCTGAGACCCTTTGACACTATGTCTCAAAGAAGAAGAGAGATGCATATTACTCAGCCAGAGACAAGGCACTTCCAGCACATAAATTGGCTGGTTTCACTGGGATGGATGGGAGCTCACTTGCTCCACTACTGCATTTTCACTCAGCATGGTGTTAAACAGCTCAACAGCTTCTTGCAGGAGGAAGCATAGATATAACCGTCTCAGGAGTGTCAGTGTGAGTGACAAGACTGCTACACCCCCTGGCATTAATCTCAAAGCCAGGCTCTTTCAAGAAATAGCTGTCCTTGCAACAGCCTCCTGCAAGGTTCTTTGACCCAATGCTGATTCTTCTGGTGTCAGCAAAGGTGGAAATCCCCACTGTCCTTGAGTCCTACTTAACTGTAAACCATCTGCTGCTGCTTTCAGGACCAGTCTGTTTTCAAGTAACATTACACACATCATCCCTCTGTTCATCTCTCTGCCTCTGTTAAGTATAGTCAATCCAAAAACATTTTTTGCATGCTGCCTCTATACCTTCTTTTCAGGCCTAGTTACGTTCATTTAATGTTTTGCTTTGGTTAGCATACCCAGCTTTCTGATTGTCTTTCCCAAGAAGCCCACCAGGCATTTCTTCAAAATGTTTGGAAGGAGTTAATTCCCCATTATAGTTCTGTAACTTTTCATTTTCACATCTTACTGCAGTCAAGGTGGTGGATTCCTTCTTTGGATTCCTTCTGTTCTTGCATTTCAGATAAAATAAGCAGTAGTCAAAATCTATTCAGGTGTGCAGAATGTTCTACCTCTGCTTGCTAAAGAAGAACCTGCTAAAAAAGTCTACTTCTTTCTTCTTTTTTTCCCTCAGTTTTGTTCTTGAATATTCTGTTGCACAGAGACTAATACATTGTTCAGAAAACTTCAGATACCCAACCTTCAGTAATTTTCTCAGGCAGCTAGGGGAAAAATTGGTTTGTCAGTCCATTTTGTGACTCCAACACAGTACTGTTTAATCTAATTCAAAACTCTGAATCTATTTCTGAGGGCCCTCCATGGACCACAGTCAGTCTGTAGCATGTATCATTTATTTGTCTCCAGAGCTATTCTGTCTTCAAAATCTATTCAGATGGAAGGCCTTATCCAAAAATTCACATTGAAACTGGGAAAACAGTCAATGGCTTCATGCTTTATTTCCATTGGCCTCCATGGTGCAAAATATCATTGTAAGCAATAAATCTGCTTTCCTCAGAAATCATTTGAAATTACTAGACTTAGAAGCTATGTAACAAGAACAGAGAGAGGAGAAAATGTCCAAGGGTACACTGCAACAGTACACAAGAAAAGTAAAATTCTTCAAATACACAACATTGGATTTTTTATGTACTTTATTTCACACTCAATATTTAACCCATACTTTTAATACTATTTAATACTTTATGGTTTAGCCCATTCTTTTCACATTTAAGCTGTCTAGGCTATCTTCAAAATCAAATATTAGTAAAAACAATTAATGTAGACAACTTGTTCCCTGGGAGGTAAAAAATTATTTACAGGAAGAAACTATTCTCACAGAATTCTTATATTTTGAAGAGAAAAGTTGCATTTCTGGGAGGGAAAAAAAAAAAAAAAAAAGAGTACAGTAGATCTGGCTGCCCCTTTGTCTTCCTTTTCCAAATTCCACAGTGATATGGTGGATTTTGTACACAATAGTGGCTGACATTTGAATAGCTTGCAAGAAGTTTTGCTATTAGCGACCCAGGCTCAAACACCGGCAGTATTTCCATTTCCCCCAAAAATATTTAGAAGAAAAAGAATTCAGAATTGAGTTGTCTCGAATTATTTTTGGCCTGAACTTGAATCACCTTTGGCATTAAACATGCTTTTCATTTTGGCACTTGAACTTTGCTCAAGAAGATGGGGAAGAGCACAGGCACAGTGCCACGTTTCAGAACAAAATACCCAGTTCACATCACATTCCCACAGCCTGTATCTAATTGCATGTGAATATCTGACAGGAAATGGAACAGGATACTCAGTATTCAATGCTTTTAGGAAATAGATAATCAGTAAATTGCTCTTTGCTATAGTTAAAGGAATGATTGTTTTGCTGAACTGAATTAAAACATAATTGTACCAAGGATGCCAAAGCCGAGTGACGATCTGTACCGTACTGGGTATAAATGAGATAATTATTTCATTTTTTTCAGTTTTAGTTGCATTTCTTTCCCTTGTGTGATGCTCTCTCCTCTATACATGTATGATTAGTGAGGAGAAAAAGTTTAACTTCAAATGATGTTAAGATAATTAGATGTCACATACAGTTTCTGCTTTCTATCCAGACAGGGTAATGTCATCTATAACAAATTATCAGGGTTGGACCTACATTACAGAAATGAGCTGTATTCCTAACAATTGTTTTCCAGCCTTTAGGATAGACACTTTTTAAGTTTTTTAAGTGTCTTGAGACAGTGATCTATTTAAATAATGGTAATCAAGCAGTTCAAAGACATGCAAAACCAAGTTTCTTCAAGAGAGTGCCAAATTTTCAGTGAGTTTATGATTACTGAGTCACATTTAGAAGTTCAGTACTCGAGGGCACTCTCCTTCAAATCTTCAGAAATACTCTTTGGATGCTTTAGCCAAGCTTTTCAATGTGCCCTTCCTTCTCAATGACAGAGAGGAGGAATGGGGATTTACCTGAAGTTAGGTGCTACCTAACTTCCATAATCCCAAATGTTTTAAATCCCAGATTCCAGACTCTAGAGGAAAAATGATAAAGTCAAATTTCAAAACAGAGAAGGGGCTTGGGATAATGCTTACTCATTTCCTATGAAAATTAACTCTATAGTAGCAGTATTTCTGTATTTGGAAACAAGCCTTCTTTTCCTGTGGGTATATTCAATCACTGGTCAGTACAATGAGATCTGAAAAGTTGTGGCTGGATTCTCATGAGTCCATGGTTGATGTACTCAATTTTTTTTCTTGATTTACTATAAATAATATTTCCACCTGGTTCAATAAATGACAAAAGCTATTGACCTGATTTTTTGCTATTGTCTTTCCAGAGCACAAGGCAAAAGAAGTACTTCAACTAGATGGCAATTTTTCTTGTCTTCTTTCACACAACGTGCTCTGTAAGTGGCAATAATGTCTTTGGAGTGGATGTGGTTTGCGGATTTACTATGATCTCAGCTTAGGAAATGTACTGTTTTCTCAGAGAGCTGTCCATCTTTTGTCATTTTGCCCAGTGTTGTTTTTTAGTGTTCATCACATTAAAATATGAAACACCTACTAAAGAGTAAAATTCTAATTGAATAATATAGCTAGGTAGGAAAACTAAGAGATGAGCCCAGGGGACATCTTGAGTAACCTTCACTGTTCTAAATGATTTTCCTTATAATGAGAACAGGAGGCAGTGATGAAAAGAATATGAATATCTAACAAATATATTATATATGACTTTAAAATTGAGTATGTGGTCAGCAAAATTATATTTTACTTTGTACATTACTTAATGACGGAAATAAAATATTTATTTTAGAAAGCAGAGATGCAGTTTAAATTAAACTATTTAGAGACTGTGTCAAATAACAATGAATTTAATAATACTTCACAATCTTTGACATCTCCAACAGTAGGATAGTGAAGCACTACATTAAACTTTACAATGCTCCTGCCAGCTCTTGCTATCACAGGCTACAAAAAGGAAGGCAAATTGCCCAAGGTACCACTAGATAATTAATAAATCTTAGAAACCTGGTATTTGTAGAATCATAGAATTCTTGGAAGGGACATCTGTAGGCCATCTAGTCCAATTCCCTTGTAATGAACAAGAACATCCACAGCTAGATCAGGTTGCCCAGTGTCTGGTCCAGCCTTACCTTGAAAGTCACAAGGGATGGGGCATCAGCCACGTCTCCAGGCAACCTGTTCCAGTGCCTCACCACACTCACTGTAAAATACTTTATCCTTACATCTAACCTAAATCTACCCTTTTTGAGCTTGAAACCTTTTCCCCTTGTTCTATCACCACAGATCCTGCTAAAGAGTCTTTTCCTTTCTGTAGCTCCCTTTTAGATATTGAAAGGCCGCTATTAGGTCACCTTGGAGCCTTCTCTTCCTCAGGCTAAACAGCTCCAGCACTCTCAGCCTGTCTTCATAGCAGAGGTGTTCCATCCCTTGGATCATTTCTGTGACCATTTTCTGGACGTGCTCCAAGAGGTCTATGCCTCTTCTGTACTGTGCATTACACATCTAGTTGCAGTACTCCAGGTGAGGCCTCCTCAGCACAAAGTAAAAGGGCAGGATCGCTTCTTTTGACCTGCTAGTCATGATTTTTTTGATGCAGCCTAGGATGTGTTTGGCTTTCTGGGCTGCAAGAACACACTGCTGGCTCACGTTCAGCTTGCCATCCACCAGTACCCCACATCTTTTTCAGCAGGGCTGCACTCAATCCTCACATCCCCCAGCTTGTATTTGTAATGGCAGTTGCCTCAACCTACATGCAAGATCTTGCGTTTGAATTTGTTGAACCTCATGAGGTTCACCTGGGCCCACTGCACCAGCCTGTCTGGGTCCGTTTGGATAGTATCCTGCTTCTCTGATGTGTTGACTTCACCCCACAGCTTGGTATCATCAGCAAACTTACTGAGGGTGAGCTCGACCCCACCATCAATGATGAAGATACCAAGGAGTACCAGTTCTAGAACTGACCCCTGGGGGACACCACTCATCACCAATCTGCATCCAAACATTGGCTGCTGACCACCACTCTCTGGACTCAATCTTACAGCCAGTTCTTCATCCACAGAAAAGTCCACCCATCAAATCTATATCTGTCCAATTTGGAGAAAAGCTTGTTGTTAGGTACCGTGTCAAAGGCCTTACTGAAGTCGATATAGATTAGGGTGGCTCTTCCCTTGTCCATTGATGCGGTGACACCATCATCAAAGACCACATGACTGATCAAACAGTATTTGCCCTTGGTGAAGCCATGCTGGCTCTCCTTTATCATCTCCCTGCCTTCCAAGCACTCTTAGTGTCGCTTCAGGAGCATCTGCTCCATGATCTTCCCCAGCACAGAGGTGAGACTGACAGGTCAACAGTCCCCAGGGTCATCCATTTTACCCTTTTTAAAAATGGATGTGATGTTACCTTTTTTCCAGTGGCTAGGGACTTCACATTATTGCCATGACTTTTTAAATATCAGAGAGTGCGTTGGCAACTACATCAGCTAATTCCATCAGGACTCTGGGATGCATCTCATCGGGACCCATTGATCTGTGGATGTCCATGTTCCTCAGGTGGTCAAGAACCTCATCTTTGCTTACCGTGTGAAGGGTATTGCCTTCCCAAATCCCTCCTAACAGAACAAATATTTCAGGGCTGTGTGAAGAGCAGTTATCAAGGCAAAAAAGTTGCTAAGTACCTCAGCCTTCTCCTTGTCTGTTGTTTCCAGCTTGCCTGTGTCACTCACTAGAGGAAGCACACCTTTCTGGACTTTCATTTTCTGGTTGAAGTACCTGTAGAAGCTCTTATTGCTCTTTTTGGCATCCCTTGCAAAGTTCAGTTCATTTTGGGCCTTGGCTTTCCTTACCCCATCCCTACACGGCCTAGCAGCTTCTTCATATTCTTCCCGCAGTACCTGTCTGTTCCTACTGCCTGTGCAGTGGATTTAACTCTGAAACCTGAGCTTTGTCAGTCCACTTATACAGTTCCTTATCCTGGGACTTGGTAGCGTGGTCAGACAAACTTGTCATGGTGTATATGGCAGCCAAATACTGTAGCCACACATTATTTCTGCCTCTGTCCTCATCTGACTTGCTGTGTCTGTCCACTCCCTAAGACACCATGTCATATGGACTTAGTCTAGCTTCCACGATTTTTCTTGGATTACAGTAAGTTCAGCATTTTCTGTCGCTTCTTGGATTCCCCAGGCATGACTGTAAGGGAGCAAAATAACAGCACTGCTGTACAGAGAGAGAACATCGGGGTTTTTTTAGTAGGAGCAGCAAAAACATTTAGCTTTGAAAAATGATACAAATATCCATTTGTTTTTTAAAAATACACTGATCTTTCAGAAAAGTGTTTCTGAAGTCACATTTGGACTTGGCTTTCGTTAACAAGCCATATTGCTAATTGATTTTTCTAACCTTCCTAGCCCATATGAAAACAGCGCTGTTGGGACTGCTGAGGGAAAGTACTGTTTGCTGCCACAAGAACCACATGGCCGGCAGCCAGCAGCACAATTACACCACGTGCCTGGAATGATAATTGCAATAATGCTCCTTTCTTCACTTTTAACCTTCATATTAGCACTGGTGCAGCTTTCACTTGACAGAGATAGATAGAACAGGGCATTTAGACCTATTATGAAGGCACTATAGAGAAGGATCACAGAAGGAAACACAGAGAGGCTCTACTCAAGTTCACCTGGTGATGGGTAGCCTCTGCAGAAAGCACACAAATTATTTTTATTCTTACCATTACTATTATTATCACTGCTACTATTACCACTACTATTACTATTATCATTACTTGCTGCCAGTGGTGAGGATCGGGAAGGTGCTAAGGCAGCAGCAGTCTCTACTAAACAGCGAGCAGCAAAGAGAGGAGAATTTTTCCCCAACCCTGGAAATAGTCAAGACCAGGTTGGATGAATATTTGGACAACCTGATATAGTGAAAAGTATTCCTGTTCATGTCATGGGGATTAGAATTAGCCAGCCTTTAAGTTCCCTTCCAATTCAAACCATTCTATTATCCCATGATTCTGTGATTTTGTCCCAGGGGGAAGCACAGCCATTTTATCTCCTCCTATTCCTTTTGTACAGCTTTCAAGTTTGCTTTCAGCCTTTCCCCTTCTCTCATCTCCATTTTCCTGGGGCCACGAAACTCCTGGAAAGCCTTCAGATAGTTCTAGAAGTTGGAATTGTAACAAGGAATGAAGTCCCAAGCTGAAAACTGAGATTAGAGCTGGGCCACCAGCAAAGAATTTGGCAGCATTTTTCTTGGGGATTAAATCCTTTGGAGATCTGTTGCGCTCAAGTCTGTAAACTACATAATGAAAGACAGTCCCTGTCCTCAAAAAAAAATTATGAGATTCAAAGGGGAGGCCAAAGCTTGGGAAATACATGCAGGAAAGTAATAAGGACAGTAATGACAGACAACACAGAATGAGACTCATCAAGAGAGACAAGACTTTACTTAAAAATCAGAAATGGGGCTGAGGGGGTAAATACTGGTAATACTGCATTTCAAATAGGTCTAAATGGAAATAATACTTCCATATTTCAATATTCCTAACTTTCAGTTGGATTTCTTTCTTCCATATGTGTGAGTAAGTTCAAAATTTTCCTTTTTTCACTTGCTACTTCTCTTTAGGCAGGATATTTTTCCTTTTTGGTAATGAGATTTTTTTTTTTTTTTTTTTTTTTCCAGGTAAATCCCCAGTGGTTTTGTCTGTCTTGACATTCAACATACATCTAAAATACTAATTCTGTGATAGCTTAACCCTTCTATTTTCCCTCACAGGTCTTTTTATTAATGTTTTACACCTTTTACACGCTTCTCCTCTTACATACAGTTACCAGTTTGGTAATTTTGAAGCTCAAATTTACCATCATAAGTCAACCCAAATTTAATAATAAAATAATTTATTAGCCATACACATAACATCATCTAAAAAAAAAAACCAATTGATACAACATGAGTCATAACGATCCATTATTTGTTGTTCTTTTCTTTTTTCTTCTTCTGTCTTCCACATTTAAATCCTAATGGTCATGAAGAGATTCTCTGGGGCTTTTATGCGATGTAATTTTTCTCAGAAGCATCCACAATCTCTTATACGATATCATTCAAAACTTACCAGTAAGCTGCTTCATCCAATACATTAAAAAATAAAGTGGAATTTTATTGCACATTGGAGCAGATTTAAAGTGCTATTTACTAATTAGTGTTCGATCAAGGCCAGGGAAGAGTTGTTTATGGAGACATACTGTGCTGTAAGGGTGAATGCAACCACAGACTGTGGGACTGTGCAGCACTGCTGCCTCTCCCATCTGACGGAGCACTGCACTGAACACTGCCGACAGAAGGATGAAATCCCATTAAACTACTGCTGTTGCTTCCTCCTGTTCTCCCTCCCCCAGGAAATTTGTCCTGCAGCAGAATTGGGTTCCAGGCAGTGTAGATCACATCTGGGTACAACTCTGGTTGTGCACCACTGCTCAGAGCAGATGCCACTAAGATGTGATTCCCCAGCTGAATCCTGATTCTTTCTCTCTGCCTCATCCCTGCTAGACTCCAGAAGCTGTAAATTTCCACCCACAAAGACACATGAGCTGAGTGAAGAGAGCTGATTTGACCACTCCTGCTGGAAAAAAAGGGGGAAGGAATATTAAAAACACATCCAATAAATGTCATGCCAATGTCAATTAATTTTGGAGGAAGAATAGTTCTGATAGCTACATAGAGCACCTCTACTTTACTGTCTTTCCTTCTTTAAGTTAAGAAAAAACATAGTGTTGGGATTTCTAGGTGGGATTGTGAAGAAAAAGTTAGTTTTAAATATATAGGAAAAAGGAAATGTCATGTTTTTACAGACCTGATCTGGTGTAAACTTAGTATAAGCACAGAGTTCAAATTCAGACTGACACTCCATACTTCTCTCATCATCACTGCTTTCACAGAGCCACAACCTACTATATCTTCCACAGTCTTGCTGACCTCAATGTTTTTTATAACATTGCACAGTATTTTTTTTTTTTTCCTTAAAGACTCGGCTCCTGGAAACATGCATTGCACAAGAATCTCAGACTTCTCTTGAAGAAAATTAAGTTTCCAGACTATTGCTGTTGCAGGACAAGGCTTGGAAAACATGAATCTTAGTCAAACTTAAAAGCCTCAGAAAACCAGAAGGAAAATCG